>NC_081185.1:85953873-86034504 GCF_029867415.1 Vicia villosa
TTAAATCGAAGAAAGAAAATAAAATCAGACACAAAACATTTTTTATGAATTTTTTTGGAATTAAAATAAAATAAATACGGATTTTTGAATATATTTAACTAAATTATTTAATAAAAAAAATAATAACAGAATTAAGAAAATAATATAATCTAGGTATGTATATTAAATTAAAAGAAAAAGTCAAATATTAAATATATTAAAGAAAATAAAAATAAAATACTTATTATTATTATAACATTTTTATAAATTTTTTATGTAGTTTTTGTATAAGTAAAAGAAAGAAAAACAATTAAAAATATGTATATGTATATTAACATATAAAAAGAGATTTTATAGAATTAAATACAAAAAAATTGGAATACTTAGCTGTTGATCCAGTGTGCTACAGCGCTGATAGTCCATGGTGTGCTCGCATCATAGTCCTTCAGATTTGAAATCTTGGAGATCTAAGGGCTGGCGTGTGAGGTTGTATAGTACGCTCGTGCTGATGGAGCGCACCGGATCTGCAAGTGATAAGAGCTTGAAAGTTTAACAAAATAAGATGCAAGAGGCAGGGTTCGAACCCATGCCCTTGCGTATGAGGATCTTAGGAGGCTACGCTTTGCCACCACGCCATTCTTGGATCGCTGTTAATCATATAAGTTAGAAACAAAATAAAACAAACTAAAATTTTAAACTTGAATCAAATCGCGCCAAGGCCCCAGCGTCGTCTTCTCCCTCATACTGTTCATCATCGTTCCAAATGGTCCCTGCAGATTTCGAAAACAAAAAAAAAAGCACTGCAAATGTATTACAAAGCCATGGATCGACCGGAATTCACCCCCTGAACACTGTGGTTCCCTTCGTTTTTCCTAATTTTGGCCTTTTAGGGAATCCCTAATTGAAAGCTTCCAACCCTAGCTATGGTGGATCTTTCGAACAGCAACGAAAACTCAATTAAACATCCAGGAACATAGTATGCATCAACATGAACAATAATATATGATCAAATGATATTTATAATGCTTGTATGGATGTAATCGAAATTGAAAAAAACAAGCAAACCGAAAGCGTGAACGATGACGGTTCTGCGTGCTTCAGACCTGGGAAGTGATTTGGATCGGTTAACTACTCCCCAAGAATTGCGTTTTGATGATCAAAAGCATCCAAGTCCTCCTGCAACTGCAAATCCGAATTCGAGTTTCTTAGGGAAGTTTGAAACTTTTGAACGAGTTCTCTGGCCACCAATCCTTATTCTCCTCCTCAAAAATCCCTCCTATTATGATTAGGACTAGGTATATATGGAGATGATTTTAGGTTACTACAGATGAATCAAATATGTCTGAATCCTTGTGATTGAAATCAATTAGAGATTTGATTTGGAGGAAATTAAAATTTGCTGTTTTTGAACTCAATCAAACTTCAATTAGATTTTTGGTTGATTATTTATCAGGAAAATATATTCACGTACACCACAATTGCCATTTGATTTGTTTCAATTTATTTTGATTTAAGTTAGATAAAAATCAAAAATAAAACCAAAATCAAGATGATGCACAAATGGGCCTGGAGGTTTCATGTTTACACCCCCACTAATTGGGCTTTTTTAATCAAACATTCAAAATTGCTCTATTTAACTTTCACATTTTTTCCATAATAGCCTAACTTGTGACGATCATAGCGCCCGAATTTTCCTATAGTAAACTCAGATATTTACTCGAGGTTTGATCACAAAATGAACCAATTTCTTTTATGTTTTTCATTATTCATTTACTTTATTTAAGAATTTAAATAAATAAATTCCAAAATAAAATAATAATAATGATAAGAAATAAAAGAATGGCTTCACGGGTCTTATAATGGGTCATGAATATGCTTGAGATGGAAATCTTTTGAATTGGAGATAGTGTGGGGTATCATAGACCATATGAGATGCCTTGGAGCTTTTGATCCATTGATTTACTGATTTTCCTTTGAACAATTCAAACCCTAGTTTCTGAGCTTTGTTTAGGAGAGTGTGTCTTGGAGCTTTGTGTATTGTTTTGAACTTGTATAAGAGAAACTGTATGGGCAAATTTTGGGGTATGACAAACCCTTTCCAGGGATTTTGTTGAAAATGAAAGAATGTGTGGAAGCTAACCCTTTCCAGGGAATTCTGTTGAAATGGAGGTTGAGTTTAATTGACTTTGGAGGCTAACCCTTTCCAGGGGTTTTATTAAAAAAAAGGAAAGAAAATGGCGACTCTGCTGGGGATGACCAAAACATGGATCCTAGACTCTATTAAGGAGGATTGATGAAGATGAGGGTGACAGAGACTGTCCATGTCTCTCATTCCAAAAGGTGTACTCAATGCAAAATTAAGACAAACTTAGCTTGTTTAAGGTCTGGTTTAAATTGGAAGAAACTCACCAGGGTAGGCTAAAAGGTGACTAAAGACCTGTTCCTATGTTTATAAGAAACTTGATGGGTCCTTGTATACAAGCTCAAGAGGAAGCTGGAAATGCTTTTAAGAAGCCTGTGGGTCCTTGTACAAAGCACAAGAGGAGGCTAATCGAGGGTCCTTGTTATAGCACAAGAGAAAGCTATGTAGTTTTGAACTTATTTTGGCTCTAAGCAAAGGGGTAAGAGGTTTCACCGGGAATAATTCCTCTTTGGGTGGATGTGTCCTATTATTTTTGGATTCTAAGGTTTTTGCCAAGATGTTTCACCGGGAATAATTCATCTTGGGGGTTTGAACTACATATCTCTAATTAGGAAAGAGCCTTCACCGGGAAGACATTCTCAATCCTAGGCCATATTCCTATAATATATATATAGTTTAACTGTCCTAGGGTTTATACTCAAATGTAGTTCTAAACTAATATATATATATGCACAGTTTATATTTGACAGTAATTTAAACAAAGACTGTAAATTGAAAGCTTGTAAAGCCTAACCTGGATGGAGTGGAGGCCATTGAAGAAGTATGTACAGAGCCTCAACAGTAATTTTGTTGTTTTGTTGATAACAGTTGAGTATATATAATAAACAGTTAATGGTTTTTGAAAACAGAAGAAGTGAGGATGGACAAAGGTCACATAGGTATCTGAAGAGTTTCACCGGGAATAATGCCCTTTAAATACCAGAAGAATGTTTTGAAAACAGAAAGAAGATTTTGAAAATACAGTTTTGAAAACAAGCTAAGAAGAGAAGATTTTTGGGACTTACACTCTATTAGAGGCCCAGTACTTTATAGTACTGGTGTAAAAGCAATTTGAAGAATGATTTGGAATGATACAAGGTTTTGTTGTTTGAAAACCTTAATCGTTTGATTTATTCGGAGATTGAAAACCGTTTTGAGAATTGACAAAAGTCAACTTAACTAAGATAAAAATAAAGATTTTTTACTTAATTAAGACCTAAACAATTAGGGTTTTATCATAAACTTTATTTACAAAATGATTAGGTTAAAACAAAGTGAATATATATTTAAAGTATTTAAGAAAAACACTTAAAACATACTATTTTAAACCTAATAAAAATATATGAAATAAATAAAATTGTTATGATTTTTTTTATTATTCACAAAATAGATATATTAAATGACAAGTGTGTGAAAAATGAAGTGAAAATAAATTAATTTGATAGGTTAAATAATTGGTTAAAGTTGTGAAGAAATTAAATGGGAAAAAGTGGTAAAAAATAGGGTTTTGTCACCAACCAGGTTTGAACCCACGCCCTTTGTATTACCAGCCCAAAACAACACCACTGAGCCAACGCGCGCTTGGTGTCATATGCATGGTTCCATTGCAATTCATATATTACTCAAATGCATAGAAGCGAAAAAAGAAATAAAATCAAAAGGTCTGGGGCAAGGGGGATTCGAACCCCAGACCTTGGGTACGCGCAACACACAAACACTCTTTACCACTGGGCTATCACGTTTTAGTCGTTAATGAAACAGGTATCAATCAAAATAAAATAAACTTAGACCTGAGTTTGAAAATTGCGCGCCATCACCATCTTCGTCTTCAACCTCAAGCTCTCAAATTTCAAATTTATGAACTTGCTCATCTCTCAACCATTTGCAAAGATGTAAAGACCAAACTTGCTCTAAATTCACTCACGATTCTAAATATGTAACTATCATAAATTTATATCAACTATATCTAACTAATTTACCAGAAATCGTGAAGAACCCTAAAATTTCAAAATCAAATTAAATGACTATACTGAAAGATAAATGAATGGTGATAGAGGGTTTTCAATCCTCTGATGATGCTGAACAAGATAGAATCGAGCTATTTCACAAAGAGTGCTTAAATTAGAGAGGTGAGGTTCAGAAACTTACCTCTGAAAATGGAGGTCGTGAGGATGATAGAGAGCACCTGGGCTTGAATGAATGATCTCAATAGCTTCCCTGAGACTCAATGATGCTAACTGGATGCTTATTGGAGCTTGAATCCTCCTGAATTGCTCTATGGACCTCCCTCGATTTCAGCTTCAAGTGAACATGGAGGTTGTTGAATTTGGAGTTACAGATGAGCTGCAGCCATCTGGTTAGCTTCACTATGACCTGAGGAGTGTGCCTGGATAATTGGCTTGGCTTGAAACCTCCTGAATTACTCTATGGACCTCCAACTGCAAGTGCTCCAAATGAGAGGTGGAGATGATGATTCTCCACGCCCAGCAGTGTTCCAGAGGTTTGGATCACCTCCAAATGCCTCCCTCAATGTGTTTGAATACTTATTTTCAAAGAGAGAGCTTTGGTTTGAAGAATCCGAGTCTTCTTGCCAAAGGACCTTTGAAAAAACTAAGTATGAAGAAAGAAAAGAGAAAGCAAGAATTCTGTTGCTTTGGTGTGTTTTTTGAATGAGAATGAGGCCTCTATTTATAGGCAATTGGTTCAGTACTGAGTGAGAGTGTGAGCTTGCTTAATGGGAGAGTTTTGGTTTCTTAGCCATGAAGAAATTCAAGGAATCTCCAAAATGCAATGATGCATTTTCGAGCCAGCTCTCCCAACCATTGATCTTGCAGGATCTTAGGGAACATTTCTGATATGTAGCAAGTTCTTATTGGCTTAGGAGAAGATTCCAATTGGTGAATCATTGCTTATCATAAATTCTCAAAAGTAATGATTACATAATCACATGTTCTTGCTTTTGGGAATCTTCTTCAATCTTCATGCCATGGTGAAAATGAATGCATGGTATTGTTTCAGACATGTTATGGGTCGTGTAGCATCCATTAGTGAAGCAAAATGCACAAAATTGCAAAGTTCCAATTTGCACATGACCTATAATTTTACTTCATGAGGCCAACTTTGAACAAGCATAACTCTTAGCTCAAATTGAATTTGGAGAAGGTTGAACACAATTTGGAAAGCCCTAAACATCTACTTTAAATCATTAGTTTATGTCTTCTTCAGAATCATTTGGGAAATTTGTGAAAAATGAGCCCAAAGTTGGATGAAAACTAGGTTAAAACACTTAGAAAAATTTCTAAGTGTTTATGACTTAAACTTCAAAATTTCCAAAACTTCATAAATGATTGATCTTTTGAAAAAAGTTCCTTTGTAAGATGTTGTTTTATTTTGCAAGATCTACAACTTTCATGTTGGAAGTTTTTTGAGTTGTGTAGGTGAAATTTTGAGTTCCCATAATGCCCTCAAAAACCCTAATTCCCGACTTTTTGTTCCTTGATGAATTTCTTTGAATTTCTTTGGTAAAATGACTTTGACATCCATAAATTGATGATATTGATCTTTGAAAGTCATTATTTGACCAAAAACCTTAAAAGTCAATGATGATCCTTCACAGTTGACTTTTTCCTGACAAAGTGAATTTTTGGGCTTTTGTGTAGAAACAAGATCTTCTCCTCAAATGAATGATGTAAATGGATTATATTGAGGTAGTATAGATTCTTGAATCATGTCTTGAGTTTTGGATCCATGCCCTGATTAAAAGTCCACTATCTTGGTGAATTAGGTCAAAACCCTAATTTGTCGACCATATGAAAATAATGATTGTAGACTTTGAATTGAAGTGTGATGTCCAGTAGACCTTGTAGTATGAGACATTTGAAGATGATTGATGTCTTTGAATGGTTTCCTGGGTTTTTTAGGATTTCCCAAAGGTGATCCCTGATTTTAGTCCTTGATAGGCTCCAAACCCTAGTCTGTTGATCTGAGTAATCCTGTACTTAGATGACTGGGTGTCTTAATCAATCATAGGTGTAATAATGAGGCTTTTGAGTCTCATGATTGTGTTAGAGACTAATCCCTCTATTGATTGATCCTTTGCCTGAGTTTTCTTGTCTTTGAACACCCTCGATTGAATGTCAGGCTGTTCTGGGTACTTGCTTTGACTTGATGAAAATCCTGAAGATATGTCATCTCAGGGGGGTCAAAAATTAGGGTATGACACAAGGATTGATGATTTAATGGATCAATTAGTTTAGGTGTGCGTGTTTAGTAAGATTGACCTGAGGTCGGAATATCATCAGATCATCAGATTCGGGTGAAGACAGACGATATCCAGAAAAATGCATTTAGAACAAGGTATGTGTCATACCCTAATTTTGACCCCCATGAGATGTCACACCTCCAAATGCCTCATCAAACTCAAGACATGTCACTTGTTTGTCTGATACCCAATCGAGGGTGCTAAAGGACAAAGGAGTTCAGGAAAAGGATCAATCAATATGAGAATAATCTCTAATACAATCATAGGACTCAAATGATTCATTTATTCACCTATGTTGATTAGACAACAGTCATCAGGGCTCAGGTTTGCTCAGATCATCAGATTAGGGTTTTGGGCCCATCAAGGACTAAGATCAGGGACCACATTTGGGAAACCCTAAAAAGCCCCAGGGCATTACTCAAAGGATTCGATTATCCTCAAATGATCCATATAACAATATCCATCAAGCATTGTACTTCAATTCAAGATCTACAGTCATCAATTTCATATGATTGACAATTAGGGTTTCAGACCCAATTCACCTGGATAGTTGACTTTTAATCAAGACATGGGTCCACAACTCAAAATATGACTCAAGAGCTTCCATTACCTCAATATAATCTCTTCATATCACTCATTTGAGGAGGAGTGTTTGATTCATCACAAAAGTCCAAGATTTCACTCCATCAAGAAAAGGTCAATTGTACAAGATCACCTTTGACTTTTGGGATTTTTGGTCAAACCATGACTTTTAAAGGTCAATATCATCAACATATGATTATTAAAGTCATTTTAACAAAGAAAATCAAGAAAATTCATCAAGGATCAAAAAGTCAACAAAAAGTCAAACTAAGTGCATTTTGACCTAGTTCATGGATCTCAAAATTTTGCTTACACACTCAAAAATCTCCTAACATGAAAGTTGTAGATCTTACAAAATAAAACAACTTCTCACAACACAACTTTTTTCAAGAGATCAATCGTTTGAGAGAATTAGACTTTTTAAGTTATAGGTCATAAAAACTTAGGAAAAATTCCAAGTGTTTTAACCTAGTTTTCTTCAAACTTTGGGCTTGTTTTTTACAAATTTCCCAAATTATTTTGAAGAAACTCCAAACTAATGAATTGAATTAGATTTTTATGGATTTCCAAATTATGCTCAACCTTCTCCAAATTCATTTTGAGCTAGGAGTTATGCTTGTTCAAAGTTGGCCTCATGAAGTAAAATTATAGGTCATGTATAATTGGGTGAATAATATGTGATTGATATTTTATTATCTATATCTTATAACATTGGTTAAATGTGAATGAGACTCACCCTTACTGTTGTTATTTTTCAGATTGAGGAGTAGCTTTTGTACTTGGTGAGGATTAGCTCGTCAAGTAATTCGTTAGAGTCGGTTGTGTCTGTGTCATGCTCTGGTCGTGTAACACTGGGGACGTTATTTAGAGTTACTTGCTAAACCCTTTTATTGGGTGTTTTGCTTATGTTGGTGTTTTAAGCCTATGACTTGGTTGTTTCATTATTCAGCTGTTAAAGATAATTTCCGCTGTGTTAACATGCTAATCTGAATAATTTTGGTTTAACGTTCCCTTTCATGGCATGACATGAGTATTGTTTTGACTATATGGAAGTTGTAATGCCCTTTTCATGTTTTACTCTGATTATTGTTAAATATTTATACGGGGTATTAGAAGGGTGTTACATGTGTAAATAGTAATTTTAAGCAAAAAGTTTTTGAAAACCCAATTCAACCCTCCCCCTTCTTGTGTTTTTCACAACCTTCAGTATTATTGGCCACACTTGAGGAGGGTCGCTGGTGCTAAAGTCAGGAGGTGTTATACTTGTCAGGTTTCTGAAGGTCATTCTCAAAATACTAGTCTTTCGAGAGTAAGGTGAAAACAAGTGAGCACAATATTTTTTTATTAAAAGTTTATAGATTTACACAATTATAAAAGTTTAATATATAATTATATATATATATATACATGAATAAATTGTGGGCTTTTAATATTCTTACTAAGTGAAATACTTTGCAGCCAAAAAATTTAGGGGATGGAGGAGGAAGACGGATGGAAAGCAGCGCGAGCAAGAAGGGGAGCACATTACACAAGGAGAGGAGAACACAGCACTAGGCAATGGGACGCTGCAACCACAAGGTTTGGATCAGAGAGAAGCAGGACAACAACTTTCTTCATGACCGAATTCGGAGAAGAATGGAGGGCAAGGGATCTGTACCAAAAATTCAAAGAGTTCAGAGACTTAGACAAAGTTATCATCGCATCAAAAAGAGACAAGAGAGGAAGGAGATATGGTTTTATTAGGTTCTTTAATGTCACCGATGAGAGGTTAATGGCGACTAAGCTGGACAACTTATTTCTACATGGTAGAAAGCTACACGTCAATATTCCAAAATTCAGAAGGAGAGAGAAGGAAGCAGAGAGAGATCAGAGAAACCATCATGTTAAAGGAAGGTTAGGAGGGGAGGGGCATAACAGATTCACAACATAGAAAGGAGGAACCTCTGCAGTTTTCAGGGAAGGGGTGCAAAGAAACCATGCTAGAAGTTCTTATGCAGAAGTTTTGAAAAAGGGAGGATCTGAATATAACCCTACATCTCACAAAGTGTTTCTGAACTATGATGCTTCGGAAGAAGAATTGCACAGATTCAAAAAAGCTTACGTCGGAGAGGTGGAAAATCATGGTCTTACTTACACTCTTCAAGACATTTTTCATTCAGAGGGCTATTTCTCAGTTAAGGTAACCCCTCTAGATGCAAAACTATGTCTTCTTGAAGATGTGGTTGAAGGAGAGGTAAAAGCTCTTGTTGAAGATGGGGGTAACTGGCTAGGGCAATGGTTGAAAGATGTTAGAGCATGGAGCCCAAAGGAAGTTGATCCAGAAAGAGTTACGTGGATAAGATGCTATGGACTGCCATGTTTCGTGTGGAACGCAAGATTTTTTGAATATTTAGTATCGGTGCTGGGGACCTATATTTGTAGTGATGATAATACAGGCCAAAATAAAAGGATGGACGTGGCCAGATTAATGATCAGAACGAGGTGCGCATCGGTGATCAATGAAGCTTTAAACATCAAGATAAATGGCAACGTCTTTCGCATTAAAATCATGGAGGAAGCTCAGGGTTACATAGGAGAGGTGATCGGAAAACACAAAGAAGACAGTTCAGGTTCAGACGAAACGACGGAAGGGGAAGTTGAATCCTCCACGGAAGATGCTGAGCTAGGGAAGCATGATGACAGGGGGAATTTCGAGGTAGAAAATGATACGCTATCAGGTTATAGGGACAGTGTAGCCACTTTTGGTCTGGGGGAAGCTAGCATAAAGGACTTAATTGTTTGCGGTGAAGAAGCTGGCAAAGGGCCTTCTAACACGTTGCAAAAAGTTGAGGTGCCATCAAGGGATAGAAGTGGGAGGAGAGAGAATCTCGAAGTTGTATCTCTAGATAGAAATACAGTTGAGAGTGAAGGAAATGTGTGTTTGCAAGACACGTGGATAAAGGAGGGAGGTGCCAAGAAAAAGTCTGCTGAGTTAGGTACGGAGAGCTTTGAAGGAATTCCAAATAACGGGAATAAATTTTTTTCATCTTTTGGGCCTTTTTGTGCGGATGGGCCCAACCCCCAAATCTTTGCTAAGCCCATTTCAGTTTTCTCGGAGAAGTCCACAACGAATCAGGGGAAACAAAAAACAAGAAAGAAGAAATTGAAGCAAATCTCTGATTTGGGAATTAGGGTTGACTCTCAAGATAATCATTTCGAGTATCATCATAGTTGTCAGATGGGAAAGTTAGCTAGCGAAGGAGCCTCGTTCTCACGGGAAAGCACAGAAGGAGAACATTTTTCAGGAGGGTCGGTTCTCTGTTGCGAATCGCCATCGGATTCAGATGTAGCTAATTGCAATAGCCGTCTCATTAAGCCAGCAGAATCAGAGGTGGGAAGAAGGGTATGGAACTCCATCAAACTCCTGGGATTAAACAGCAAGGGTAATGAGGAGAAAGAGATAGAAGAATTAGAACAAATGGAGGCAAGGGACAAAGAGGGAAAGAGATCTTCGAAGGCGGATAACAAGAAGGACCGATGATTTTATTATCCCTAAACATAAGAGGAGGAGGATGTCGAATCAAGAGAAAGCGAGTAAGTTTCATCATCAATTCAGGCAAGGCGGATCTCTGTTTTCTGCAGGAAACAAAATTTACTACAAATGAGGAGAAACTTTTTCAGGAGCTTTGGGGGTGTAGCGATGTCGAATGGACCAGTTCGGTTTCAAATGGTGCTTCAGGAGGTATGTTGATCCTTTGGAGAAAAAATTAGTTCAATTTAATTTTCAGCTTCAAAGGTCAAGGCTTCGTTGGTATCCATGTAGAATGGAAAGGTAGATTGTATTACTTCGTAAACATCTACGCATCGTGTGATGTCAGAAAGAGGAGGGAAATGTGGAGGGAGATCACAAGGCTGAAACAAGAATTCAGAGAAGGGGATTGGTGCTTAGGAGGAGATTTCAACTCAGTAACTAGCAAGGAGGAAAGAGTAGGGAGAAGAGAGGGAGGGAGGGATAGAGAAATGGATGACTTCAAAAACTTCATTGAGGAAGCAGATTTGGTAGACTTGCCTTGCATTGGAGGAAAATACTCCTGGTTCAGCAGCAACGGAACGACGATGAGCAGGCTAGACAGGTTTCTCGTATCCGGAAATATTATTAATTCATGGAAACTGTACAATCAGAAAATAGGGAAACGCGATGTCTCGGATCACTGTCCCATATGGCTTGTGGAAGGGGAAGCTGACTGGGGGCTGAAGCCTTTTCGTTACAACAATATGTGGTCTAGTAATGAGCATTTTATGGACTTCGTAAAAGAAGAATGGAGAAAGCTGTGTGTAAGCGGCAGAGGGGACTTTAGGTTGTCTGAAAAATTGAAAGGGATGAAGACAAGACTGAAGTGGTGGAATCAAAACATTTTCGGCTGGGTAGATTTAAAGATGGAAGAAGCGGTAAACAACATAAATAGATTGGACAACTTGCTGAGTACTAGAAGAGGAGGAAGTGGGGAAGATATGGTGGAAGAAAGGAGAAAAGCAACTTTGGACTTCTGGAGGAATTTAGAAATCAAGGAGGGAATGTTAAGACTGAAATCCAGACAGTCTTGGCTGAAAGAAGGTGACCAGAATACTCGGTTCTTCCACAAGGCGTTGAAAGAGAGAAACAGAAGAAACAACATCACCTATGTAGAAACAGACAGAGGCAAATTTGAGGGTGTGGCTGAAATAAAGAAAGAAATCAAAGAGCACTTTGAAAACTTCTTCAAAGAGAGAAACACAGGGAGACCCACTCCAGATGGACTTCATTTTAGAAGACTTTCAGAGGAAGACAAAAATGAGTTAGAAGAACCGTTCACAGAGGAGGAGATCAAGAGAGCAGTGTGGAGTTGCGATGGAGAAAAAAGTGCAGGTCCGGACGGGTTTACCTTGGATTTTTACAAGAAAAACTGGGAGGTGGTTAGGGAGGACGTTCACGGTTTTATTAAGGATTTCCACTCCACCGGGAAGCTTGTCAAGGTTGTAACGGCTTCTTTTATTGCTTTAATCCCGAAGACGAAAAACCCACAGTCTATACGAGAATACAGACCAATCTGTTTGGTGAGTTCACTCTACAAAATCATATCCAAATTGCTTGCGTTTAGGATCAAAAGAGTGATAGGTTCGGTAATATCCTCAAAGCAAACGGCTTTTGTTCCGGGTCGTAACATTCTAGACAATGTCCTAGTGGTGAATGAAGCTATAGATATTGCAAAAAAGGAAAAGAGGAGCTGCTTGATAACAAAGGTGGACTATGAAAAGGCGTATGACAGTGTAAGTTGGGACTACCTCAGATTTCTGTTGTCGTGTATGGGTTTCGGGAATTTATGGTGTAAATGGATGGAAGCCTGTATTTTTAAAAGCTCAATGTCAATATTAATCAACGGAAGCGCGACGAAAGATTTTACGGTAGAAAAAGGCCTTAGGCAAGGCGACCCTCTATCGCCTTTTCTTTTTGTCATGGCAATGGAAGGATTAACTGTTATGATAGAGCAAGAAGTTATGCGAGGAGACTATCATGGATTTCAAATCAATGATGAGGAATATATTGATATACTTCAATTCGCAGACGACACCGTCGTTTTAGGAAACGGGAGCAATGACAATCTTTGGTGTTTGAAGACCATACTTAGAGGATTTGAACTAATGTCAGGAATGAAAGTAAACATGTGTAAAAGCCATGTGTACGGCATCAACATGGGAGAGTGGAACATGGAAGCTGCCTCAAATTTTCTGTCCTGTAAAAGAGGGAATTTCCCGTTCAAATTCTTAGGAGTGAAGGTAGGTAGAAGCCCGCGTAGTAGTAGTATGTGGAAAGACGTTATAAATCTGTGCAGGAAAAAGCTGGCATCTTGGAGAGGAAGGCATTTATCGATGGGAGGAAGGGTTGTCCTTATTAACTCAGTGCTAAACGCAATACCGGTATACACTCTTTCTTTCTATAAAATGCCAATGAAGGTAGTAAAGGAGATTCGTGGAATTCAAAGTAGGTTTCTTTGGAATGGCAAGGAAAACTGTCGGACCATACACTGGGTCAGCTAGGAGGTTGTTTGCAGGACTAAGGAAGAAGGGGGTTTAGGGATCAAAGACATTGAAGTCGTAAACAGGGATTTATTCTCAAAATGGAGATGGAGAATTTTAAATGAAAAGCAGGCCATTTGGAGTGGAATTTTGAGGCAAAGATACATAAACCCGCAGATCAAAGTGCTCTTTTGTACTGAAAATGACATAAGCAGAAGTGACTCAGTTTGGTGGAAAGATCTCATGCTGATAGACAATAAAGGCGCAGACCCAGAGAACAGATTTACTAATAATGTTTTTTGCAGGTTGCAAGCAGGAGATAACATCCCTTTTGGAGCAGCAAATGGATGGGAAACCAGATTTTGATGGAAGCTTTTCCTGAATTATATGTCAATGCTACGGACAAATTCATGAGTGTGTCTGGAGCAGGAAATTGGGTGAGACATCAATGGAAGTGGAGCATGGAAAAGATCATAAGAGTTTCAGGTGAAGACATCAACTTCATAGCGGAACAGCTGCTAGAGCTTCTGAAAGACTATGAACCGGTGGAAGATGGTCTAGACTCGTACAGATGGATAAAGGAGAATGACGGCGCCTTTACAGTAAAATCTTGTTACAAAGCTTTCGCAAACAAGACAACAACTCATTTGATCACAACGAATACGAAAGAAACGCTAGCAAGCTTATGGAAGGTGAGAGTTCCATCAAACATTCAGCTTTTTGGATGGAGATTCATTCTAAATAGACTTCCAACGAAGGACAACCTAATAGCAAGAGGAATTGAAATTGAAGATTCTAAGGAAGGCTGCGAGTTCTGCGGAAACACCATGGAAACAAGGTACCATCTCTTTTTCGAATGTCCGTTTAGCACAAGAATGTGGGATGCTGTTCATACTTGGATGGGCAGCCCTATGTGGATAAAAGAGAAAGAGTTTATGGAGTTTCCTAACTACTGTGAGAAGGCTAAAAGGAAGGATATTAGAGAGGTGACATTTGCGATCTGGATGGCTGTCATTTGGACCCTATGGCTCACAAGGAACGCAGCAATTTTCAATGACGATACGGTGAATTTCGAAGACTGTCTTTCCTCTATAAAATTCGTTTCGTGGAAATGGATAAATTTGGGAAAAATAAGTACCAAAAATTGTTGTAGCTACTACGAATGGCATGTTGCGCCTTTGCTATCTGTTTTCTAATCCCAGCTATATCTTTCTCTCGATTTTTATGTATCGGGTTTGAGCACCCCTAGTGCTCCTTGAATGAAATCTCTTTGCCTATTAAAAAAAAATATTCTTACTAAGTTTTTATATAATATTTTATCATCTTTTTTATTATTATAAAGAAAATTTTATCATCAAATAATAAAGATCTATCTAATTTAAATTATTTTTTAATAAATTCGTATTAGATAAATTTAAAAAAAATAATATTTAGCTAAAAAATTAATAATTTTATTAAATTAATATTAATTTGTATTAAATTAATATTAATTTTTATTAAAATACTTTCAATTAATTTACCTCGGACATCCAAATATATTGGACCGGTCTTGAATATTTAACAGAGTTGAAGTATTAAACTTTTATGTCTATTAAATAAGAAAATTTGGGTTCATCCCTTTTGCGAAAATATAATGATGAAAACACCAATTAATTCTTATTTTCATAGAATTAATTTTTAAAAATAATAATAATTATTAACAAATTTAACACTACAATCATTTTTTTTATTTTCCTTTGATTTTGCAACATAGACTTGATTTTAAAAATAGGGGAAAACGTTTACTAAAGGATATTATTATAAGCAAATTAAGAATCAAATTATATTTATAAAGAAATATATATAATTCAATTTTTGTAAACTAAATCTGACTAATCTCACCGTCCACTAGCAAGGGTTCATGTTAAAGCCAGAACAAAAATATTGAAAATATACATAGAAAACACATATCAATTCAAATTTTATTCTATCGTAGTACGATGGTTCAAAACGGGTGCAATTACCGTGCATATATAAAAATCTATATACCATGCATAAATTATTAAGGACTCTTGGATCAAATTCTAGACATCAATTGTTATTACTCAATACTCAATACTCACCACTCAATACTCAATACAAGATTAAAAACATGATCCAATACTTTATGTAAGCTTATGCATGGTACATAAGTAAATCCTTATGCATATTAGTCAAAGCCGTTCAAAACAATCAAATTATATTTTTGCCAAAATATAATGATGAAAACACCAATTAATTTTTATTTTTATAGAATGAATTTTTAAAAATAATAATATTTATTAACAAATTTAACACTACAATTTCTTTTTTTTATATTCCTTTGATTTTGCAACATAGTCTTGATTTTCAAAATAGGGAAACTTTTACTTAAGGATATTATTATAAGCAAATTAAGAATCAAATTATATTTATAAGACAAATATATATAATTTAATTTCTGTAAACCAAATTTGACTAATTTCACCGTCCACTAGCGAGATCTCTTTTTAAAGCCAGAATAAAAATATTGAAAACATACATAAAAACACATAACAATTTAAATTTTATTCTATCGTAGTACGATGGTTCAAAACAAAACACAGAAAAACTACTTCCATTAACTTACATAGATGAAGTTTCAGAAGTAGTTCTATTTTTAATGTTTACAACAACAACTCAAATCTTGAGGACTAAAACCTTCACATGTACCACCATTCTTAAAGCCTTTGTCAATGCAAGATTTATTGCATGCTGCTGGATTAGTGCATTTCCCTGAGCAGGTTAATCCTGGAGGACCCACAGGACCCAAACATGTTGCAAAACCTACAGCAAAAATAAAATTAAAAAATGCAATAAAAATTATTGAATCAAACTCACTGTAAATATTTCTCATGATAAATTAATATATACAACTAGTTTATATTAATTACCTGAAAGCAAAACCAAAGCAAAACACAAAATCCAGAAAAAACTAGTTTGATTTACATAAGAAGCCATTGCCAAAGAAATAAATATAACTAGTTTATTTTATTTATTGAAAGATGGAAGACTAACTTGTTTATTATGAAGATATATATATATATATATATATATATATATATATATATATATATATATATATATATATATATATATATATATATATATATATATATATATATGGAACGTAAAATATTTAAAGAAAAAAATAAAAGAGAAAAGAAATATGTATTCTTATGGTAAATATATTTTACTTTGATTATTCATCCTTTTTTTGTAATTATTTTTTAGTTATTTCTAAACTGTGGGTTTATAGGACAAAATAATGAATTCAACCTTTTGCAAAATTCAATCTTTCAATTTATTTTTAAAACGGGATAGTTTTACATGAATGGAAACAATAATTTATTAATTAATATAATAAAAAATTGCAATAATTTTATGATATTAATATTGGATTTACTATAATAATTTACTTTTTTTATATATTCTGATACGATTTTTACTGAGATTATGATATATTTCTTGTTTTTGCAAAAGAAGAAACAATAAACTAACTTTGAACTTTTTCAGTAAACTACACTACCACAACATTATCCCTTAAATATTGTGTGTTTTTTAAATATAATAGACCATGAACCACTTTTCAAAAGACAGCATAAACTAAGAAAAATAGAAATAATTTCTTTTAACACGCTCCCCACTGGTAACAGTCTAGAAACCATTTCTTTTGGGCGTAAAAATTGACTTATTAACAATACTCCGGACAACCAATCGTTAGTTGGTCCAGTGGTGATTGGCGCTGGACTTGGTAGGGAGAACCACGGTTCGATCCCCCGCAACTGCGATCGGGAGGGGGATGGCCCCGCAACTGCGATCGGGAGGGGGATGGAACCACTTGATGCCAGAACTCGCCCCCGAACCGGACTAATCCGGTGGTATAAAGCCAAAAAAAAAAAAACAATACTCCGGACAAGAAAACCTTATTCGAAAATGGAAATTCAAGTGGGTGTATTTTAACAATAATTATTTTTATAATTTATGACAAATAAATATTAAAAAAATTAAAATTGTGTTTAATTTTTTATTCCTTATTTATAACCATTTTTATTTAAGTTATTTTTTATTTATAATAACTCACACTTTAATTATATTATAAATAAATATATTTTTAAAATAAAATAAAAGAAATTTTAGATTCAGGTTAATTCAGATATGCGTATCCAAATTAAGCAATATCCCAAATTTCCGTTGGGATGAATTCGGATATACATATCTGAATTAATCAAAATCTTAAATTTTTTGTAGTGCCTACGGATATACATCTGAAAAGTATTTTAGAATTTTAAGGGGTGTTTTCCACTCATCAGGTGCTCGGAGAAATTCTCATCCAAAAACTTTACCCATATCCTTACGATTAAACCCATAACCTAACATTCAATTTTTTAAACCAAAATATCGTTCATATAAATAGGTTATTTTCATAAATTTTTACTTTTCCTTCACTCTCTAAGGTCAAAATTTTGCACACACTCTGAAACTCTTGCCACAATTCTCTGGTTCACTACAATCATTTTTTTTTATATTCCTTTGATTTTGCAACATAGTCTTGATTTTAAAAATAGGGGAAAACTTTTAATTAAGGATATTATTATAAGCAAATTAAGAATCAAATTATATTTATAAAGAAATATATAATTCAATTTCTGTAAATCAAATCTGACTAATCCCACCGTCCACTAGCAAAAGTTCCTTTTAAAGCTAGAACAAAAATATTGAAAATATACATAGAAAACACATAACAATTTAAATTTTATTCTATCGTAGTACGACGGTTCAAAACAATCAAATTATATTTTTGGCAAAATATAATGATGAAAACACCAATTAATTTTTATTTTTATAATATGAATTTCTACAAAAAAAAAAATAATTAACAAATTTAACACTACAATTTTTTTTTATATTCCTTTAATTTGATTTTGCAACATAGTCTTGATTTTAAAAATAGGGGGAAACTTTTAGTTAAGCATATTATTATAAGAAAATTAAGAATCAAATTATATATATATATATATATATATATATATATATATATATATATATATATATATATATATATATATATATATATATATATATATTTAAAATTCAATTTCTGGAAACCAAATCTGACCCATTCCACCATCCACTACCACTAGCAAAGACTCGTATTAAAGCAACAAAAGTCTCGTATTAAAGCAACAAAAATATTGAAAATATAAGTAACAATTCAAATTTTATTCTATTATAGTATGATGGTTCAAAACAAAACACAGAAAAACTATTTCCTTTAACTTACATAGATGAAGTTTCAGAAGTACTAGTTCTATTTTTAATATTTTTATTTTTTACAACAACAACTCAAATCATGAGGTCTAAAACCTAAACATATACCACCATTCTTAAAGCCTTTGTCAATGCAAGATTGATTGCATGTTGCTGGATTAGTGCATTTCTCTGAGCATCTTAATCCTGGAGGACCCACAGGACCCAAACATGTTGCAAAACCTAAATGCAATATAAATTATTGAATCAAACTCATGCCAATTCTCATGATAAATTAATATATACAACTAGTTTATATTAATTACCTGAAAGCAAAACCAAAGCAAAGCATAAAATCCAGAAAAAACTAGTTTGATTGACATTTGAAGCCATTGCCAAAGAAATAAATATAACTAGTTTATTTTATTTATTGAAAGATGGAAGACTAACTTGTTTATTATGAATATATATATAGGGAACGTAAAATATTTAAAGAAAAAATAAAAGAGAAAAGAAATATATATTCTTATGGTAAATATATTTTACTTTGATTATTCATTTTTTTTTAATTATTTTTAGTTATTTCTAAACTGTGGGTTTAAAGTTATAGGACAAAATAATGAATTCAACCTTTTGCAAAATTCAATCTTTGAATTTATTTATAAAACGGGATAGTTTTACGTGAATGTTGTGGCGGAGCTAGAAATTTTAGGGAGTCTGGGCAAAAAGTTTACACTTTGTTTTTACTAATTTTACATTATTTAGTTTTATCTAAAAAAAATCTTTTGATTTTGTCCAAAAATTTCACACCATATTTTTATTGATTTTGCCCTTAATTTTGTCTAAAAATTACTAATTTTGTCCCTGGTATTGTCTAAAAATCAACTATTAAGCAGGGAGTATACAACGAAAGGAGGGGTTAAACGCGAACGCGTGTCCGAGTTCGCTAGGTTGTAGCTCCGTTCATGATTTCGAGTACCTTGCCTTTTCTAACTTGTACTCTAAAAAAAAGATGATAAGGAAATAAAGAGTATTCCAATTGTCTTTAGTTTTTGTTAGATCTATTTATAGTGAACAATAGTAAATGTTCAATTGTAAACGTGTATGCCCTTGAGGAAACTTAAAAACTCTAAAAATTCAAATAGTTTTTTTCCACTTTAATTTTTATATTAGTTTATTATAATATCTATATGTGAGTTGAAATTTCAAATTATTATACATTTATTTTATTTTATAACTATAAATTTACTTATACATTAATTTTAATATTATTTTTATTAAAGATAATTTATTCAATAAAAAAGAAAATAAAAAATGAGGGACATAAAATATAATCCCTCAAAAGCTAAAAAAATAATAGTTGGACATTTTCAACTTATTTCTTAAAAAAAAACCAAAACATTTTAATGATATTTATTATGTGGAAAACTTAGATAATTTCTCATATTGACAAATTAATTTTGCTTGAACTCTCTAATTTGACCACATAGTAAAACTCATCATTTTCATACATTTCAATCTGTATTACTCTTACCTTTTAATTAAATTTAAACGCCCATCATTTCTTGTTTGATTTTATAATTTATGGAAAACTATAATGTCGTTATAAAATTATAATAGAAAAGAAGTAAATAAAAAATTATAAAATTAGGGAAGGTCTAATCAATTATAAATTTTTGAAAGCAAGACTAAAAAATGAAAATGGTATCATTCAAGAAAAAAAGATTAAGAAGATAATTAGCTTATTGGAGTTTTATCAACAATATAAAACTCTTATTATTATAATATTTAATAATAATGATTAAAAAATATAAAACTCTTATTATTATAATATTTAATAATAATGATTAAATATATATATTTGAAGCACCAACCGTCAAAGACAAAGAGGAAAAAGATGAAACACCAACCGTTAAAGACAAAGAGGGGAAAGATGAAACACCAGCCAGTCTATAACACTGTAGCATAATTAATTTTTAATTTTTTTTATTATAATTTATATTGGGTTAATACTACTTTACCCCCTGCCTTATAGGCGAGATTCGGTTTACCCCCTCTAAAAAAAACTTATTGGACAAACCTTGCAAAATAAAGATTCCATCAAATTTGACCCTGATCAATTTTTTTGACCAAGACTCTTAGAATCTTGCCTACATGGCATTTTTGGTAGTGCTGACTATACATCACATAAACAATGTGACACAGTCAGCACTGCCACATGGAATTTATTTATTTTTTAAAAAAAAATTTATTGATTTTTTTTTTAATTTTTTTGTTTAATTTTTTTGTTGATTTTTTTTAAATTTTTTTATTATTATTTTTTTTAAAAAAAATAATATTTTTTTTAAATTAATTTTTTATAATTTTTTAAAAAAAATATTTGACGTGGATTTACATACGAATTTGAGAATACCCGCGGATTTACCTACGGATTTAAAAATACCTGCGGATTTACCTACAAATTTGACAATACCTGGGGATTTACCTTTAAAAATACCTGCGAATTTGACAATACCTGCAGATTTACCTACGAATTTACCTACGAATTTGACAATACCTGCGGATTTACCTGCGAATTTAAAAATACCCAGCGAAATTACCTACGGATTTGACAATACCTGCGGATTTATATACGGATTTACTTGCGGATTTACCTACGAATTTAAAATTACCTACGGATTTAACTTTAAAAATACTTGCGAATTTATCTTCGAATTTGACAATACCTGCGGATTTACCTACGGATTTGACAATACCTGCGGATTTACTTACGGATTTGAAAATACCTGCGAATTTATATATAATAAAAATAAATTTTAAATAATAATTAAAAAAATTGAAAAAAAGTATTAAATTTAAAAAATTGGAAAAAAAATTTAAAAAAAATCAAAAAATTTTGTTTTTTTAAAAAAAATTCCACGTGACAGTGCTGACTGTGCCACATTGCTTATGTGCTGTTGTTTACGGTGATTTCCGGTAAACAACCGCTAGTCTTCCAAACTATAATAAATATGATTTGGTTACTCGCAGGATCGACTAGATTGATCCTAGGACATAGTCAAACAAAAGGTTTATTGATGTGATTTGGTTCTTACCTGTTTGTTTTGATTTCAAGAAACTTATGTTCAAATGGTTAATCGTTCGATACAACGCTAATTGCATAAGTTAGTGTAATTTCGAAACATCAATTGTAATAAGAGAAAACATGTAAATTGCGAAATTGTAAATTGCAAGAAAATTAAAGTACATGGAAATTAAATGACTTTGAAAGCAAAGGCATAAACAGGGAAAGAGAAGTAAAGAAATTAAAAGACATTTGATAAAAGTAAATACACATGTATTCAAATTGGTGGTGTCATACGTACATTTCTCAGCGAACTCTTTCTCTTAACACTTGATACTTGAGCGATATGTGAGTAATTTGTACAAAATGAACACACGAAATCCTATCATTAAGACTCCTATTTATACTAAATTCGACCCTAACGGTCGTACAATAATCTAATGCCACGTTATCCACGAGAACCCTGGGGACGCCATCTGTCGATGTGCAGTTTATGGAAACCGCTTCGCAATTCAAATCTTCCCGCTCGAGTCCTTTTTGACGCGTGGCAGTATAGCTATATTCGAAATTGATGCGGAAATACACTAAGCTTCAGTACTTCATGCAACTTTCCGCGAATTGTCTAAGTCTTGGCAAAAAGTGCCTTTTGTGCTAGCATTAACACTCCTCTCTTTCGTTCCAACTTAGACATTTCTCTTGAAACATGGCCGTCAGTAGCCATTCTTTAATCTTCAAAGATGGTCTTCAGTAACCATCATTCTTCGAACTCAAGCTTTCGAAGGTTAATCTTCCCAAACGAAATCTCCAGCCAACAACTGTACAATCAGCACTACCAAAAATGCCATGTAGGCAAGATTCTAAGAATTTTGGCCAAAAAACTTCATCAGGGTCAAATTTGATGGAATCTTTATTTTGCAAGGTTTGTCCAATAAATTTTTTTTAGAGGGGGGTAAACCGAATCTCGCCTATATGGCAGGGGGGTAAAGTAGTATTAACCCATTTATATATAATTAATTGGGTTGGGCCTGTCTGGACCATTGGGTACTCATCTATTTTAGTTTTTACACCCTTATTTTTATTAATTTTGCCCCTAATTTCGTCTAAAATTCTATTATTAAATTGGGGAAATACAAAGAAAATAGGGGTTGAGCCCGAGCGCGTGCCCGGGCTCGTCGGGCTATAGAACCGCCATTGCTCCCACTCTCCCGTAACGATACTCAGTGATAGAAAATAATACAGGGAATATATGGTCAAACTGAAAAGACATATTAAATCCCAATCTAACCTTCATTATGATACCATCCATAAACCAGTCACAAGGGTCTTCCTGCTTGGAACCAAGATAAGAAATCTCTTTCTACTAGGATGAAGAGTTCCAAAAGCCCGATTCTATACTACCCCTCAAATAACATACATTATAGATACCATAATGAGCAACAGAGATGACTATCCAAAACCAGAGACACCTGAGATAAGGCGCCAGCTCCACTTAGCCAAAAGAATTATAAGTGTACTAGACAAAGATCTCTCACCCCCAAGCCACCTTTACTCTTAGGCTTACACACATCAATCCATCTAACCCAAAACATTTTAGAATCTCTCTTTACTCTTTCTTCCCTACAGAAAACTTCTTTATATCTCAACTATTTTTCTCCATACCTTTACATGCATCTTCAAATAAGACATTAGGCACATAACTGAGCAAAACAACCCTTCTTCCATGATAACATATCAGTTCTATCAGGAATTAAGCCTCTTGGATAAAATATTAACTAGGAAGCCCATGATACTTCTCGGTTTGGAATAATCCCTACAGGAAGCCCTTATTATTTAAAAGGAATTGCCTTGATTTTATATTAAAGAAACTCACATGCGGAGTCCAAAAAATAGAATTCATATTAATCTCTATTAAACTACTCTTAGAAAAAATCACCTGTAGGCCTGAAGCTACCTCAAAACCCCTTAAAATACACTTTATAGACAAAAATTTCTCAACACTTGGATCAGTCGAGATAAGAGTATCATCAACATAATAAAGATGAGAGACCACCAAATCTAAGGTTCTTATCTTAAACCCTTTAAGAAAACACAATTCAACTGCCCTGCTAATCAAATAACTTAATCCCTCAGCCACAACCAGAAACAAAAATGGAGCCAGGGAATCACCTTGCTTCATATGATTTTGAATGGCAATCTCTTGAGTTGGGAAACCAATAAACAACATCATAAGATTCCCAACAAAAACACATGATCTAATCCAAGACCTCCACTTCACATTAAAACCAAAAAATCCTAGATCACATTTTCTCAAAATCCACTTTAAAAATAAGACAACGCTTTATAGTTTTCTTAGTCAGGTCAATCACTACATTCACAACAACCACATTATATATCATCATTCTACACTACTACGAAAAAGGCATTTATATACTACGTAGATTTCTTGTTTTTCCATACACCTCACTAAATAAATACAACCATTCAAATTGATGAAGAAGTATGTAATATGAAAAATTAAATTATTCTTGAAAACCAACTTAAACAAACCACAAATTTTTAAATTGCATGCCTCTCATCATTCATTTCCTGCTCTTTAACACATAAAATATGGTTCAATGGTATGATTCCTTCATTGCATCGATTCATTTGATTCTCGTTTAATTTGAAGAAAAAAAATTCATTTATCGTGATTGTTATGATAACTTATCATCATAACAATCACGATGATAAGAAACGACAATTGGTAGACCCGGGCAATAATTAGATTTTATTCAAATTAAACTATAAGAGAGGATATCGGTGTATTGAAGGAATTAGGTCATTGAATCACATTCTAAATGCTAAAGAGCGTGAAGTAAATGATGAGATGTAAGAAATTCTGAAAACATTGATTTATATAAGTTGGATTTCAAATACAACTTAATTTTTAGATTATAAGTTTCTATGTCAATTTAAATGAATGCATTTTCAGTGAAATGTTAATGAAAAAAATAATCTACATATTATAAATAAACTATACTTCATCTACTGTCAACCTATATAAGAATTTAAAGAATAAAATACTGGAAAGTCACATGAAGCCTTCTTCTTGTGAATTAGCAATGTCTTATTCTTGTTTTGAGAACATTTGTCAACAACAAGATCATACAACAACACAACAAATACATGCAATAACATAAAAAAACATACATTTTAGGATGCATCTTTTATAGAAAATGATTGTGAAAATGGAAAAAATTATGAAGTTCATCTAGTTTGTGAGCTATGAAAAAGAAATGTAAGGTGGATGAAGTTTCCACAACAACTTCATACTTATATTTTTTTTCATATCTAGTCAAACTATATGTATGATAGCCACGTATGCACTTTGTTAAGGTGGTGAAGACAAATCTGAAAAAATCATGACAACATACATTTATCAACAACAACATATAACAACAGCAAAGCTAATGACGATGAAGAACAGAAAAATCTTATGAAGATCATGTGAAATGTAACAACAACATACACGAAAATGAGAGAATAAGGAAGAAGAATACCTTCATGTATGGAGAACAAGATAAATTATTATAACTTATCTGAAAAACACTCTTACAGAATAGGAAAGCTAATGACGAAGAACAAGATTGACTGCAATTCTGTAAAACAGGAAAGCTAACGACGAAAAGAAGAGAAAAAATGGATGCTAGGGTTTTGGTGTGAAGGATACAACGATATTGTCAATAAGCAATGGTTTATTCGCTTATATATATTGTTGCCTTAGTAGACATGTAGCGATGACTATAGTTGTTGCAAAAAATGTTTTTTTTATATCTAAAGTGGTTGCAATAAATTATTTTTATTGAGCATATATATCATTTATTTCTCAAAAATTAAAATAATTGACTTGATTTATATTTTTGACTAATTAATTAATTAATTAATTAATTATATATATATATATATATATATATATATATATATATATATATATGTAAAAATTAGTATGAATCACATTTTTTTTATTTGTCGTAACTATTAAAAATAAATTATTTTTAAATATAAATCATAATACTGTAATTTTTTTAACAAGAAACATAAAAAGATTAATATAACAGTATTAACAAGAAACATTAAAGATAATTAATATAAAAATTATATTAATGTATCATAACTTATTTATTCAACATCTAAATTAAAAAATCATAAATAATTTAATTCTTACAAAAAATAAAACCTAAAAAAATACATAATTAACAAATAAAATTAGAGAAAATGGGTCATGCACTGACATTGTAAAATATTTTTACACTGTCAACCAATCACCACCATGCATCCCATTAAAACATTCTTTTATTTTAAAAAAACTTTAATGACATGACACATTTATGACGGGTGCAGTTACGGTGCATAGATAAAAATCTATGCACCGTGCATAGAGTATTATTGACCATTGGATCATTAGATCAAATTATAATTATTACTCAATACTCAATACTCACTACTCAATAGTCAATACTCAATACTCAGTACTCAATACTCAATACTCAATATTGGATTAAAAATATGATCCAATGGCTTAGATTGACTTATGCATGGTGCATAAGGAAAATCCTTATGCATATTAGCCAATGCCATTTATGACTCCCTATTGGATGATAGTGTAAAACTATTTTACACTGTCAGTGCACTACCTTTTAACTCATAAAATTAACTCCCACAAGAGTATTAATTCTTCTCCATAACAGTATTCATTTATCTTCATATAACTTCGCTTTGAACATTTCTTTATGGAGTATTTGAAGGATCTGCAATTCAAATACAGAGCTATGAGTTAATAATATGTATACTTTTAATAAAAAATTTATAGAATAAATTTCATTGGTAACATTATTAAGAGATTCAAAAGTAAAAAAATTCATGAATTATGACAACTTGAATCTACTAAACAAATCAACACTCAAATTGAATCCCACTCAATCAAAAAACAAAAATCTTTATTGATTCATACAACCTAAATGATCCAAACTCCACTCATAACATAATTATATATTTGTTGCCAACCTAAGTAAATAAATGTATAAGGAACAATAATGATTTCATATAAACTAAACTTACTAGTATCTTTCCATAATGTCTATCCTATCAATCACTTTTGTGGAAGATCAACCTCAATACATTATTCTTTTGCACTCAAGACTTTGTTGAATTTTATAATGAATAATTGCAAATTGTTTATAGGAAGATAATCTACAATAAACACACAAAGATGATAATATAAATGTGTGAATTGGAAAGAGAGAACAATGACGACAAGAAGAATGATAACATAAGTACGGAGAGAAAAAAATAATGAGAAGAAAAACCTCTATAGATTTGTTGATGAAAAGGTAGAAACAAATGGCCTCTTTAGTGTAACATTTAACATATCTACAAGAACAATGAAGAAACAATCAAATAAAAAATAGGTCAAAAGAGATGGAGAAAAAAAATACAAAGAAAATGGTGAACAGTTTATAACAACAGGCGGTTTAAAAATTCATAGGGTTTAAAAAAGAGAAAAAAAAGAATGAGTTAGTGGAGGGTTTCCATTTTTTCTCCTTATTTTATTATTTTCATTAAATTAAAAGAAATCGTTGCTAATTCAGAAACTCATTCTCTTAATTGTAGAGACATTCATTGGGCAAAATGGTTGATATATATATAATTTTTAAAGTCACATTCTTAAAGTCACATTCTTTTATATATAAAATAAAAGTATTCTTAAAAATAAATTAATTAATAAATTTTTAACCAAGCGTTACTTTTATAAATAGTTATTTTCAACGAGATTGTTGCAAAAATTAATCTATTATAACGATTTATATTAGTCGTCGCAATATGCATATGAAAAAGTTGTATTTTTTTCAACAAAAATATTTATTGTTGCGATAGGCTATTTTTCCAACAATAATGAAATTGTTGAAAAAATAATAACTTATTACAACGACTAAAATTAATCGTTGTTATATGTATGTCATTGCAAACAAATTTAAAGTCGCTGAGAAAAGTCGTTGCCAAATATCTTATTTCTTGTAGTGTGATCTTATATATATTACAACGGTTGTAAAAAAACCATGGTGATACACCTTTTATATATTTTTTTAAAATTAAATAAAAAAGAAAAGGCATGTTGTAATGTTAAACGAATAAAATATGTTAGGATGTTAAGGTTTGAATCCATTAAAGTTTGATTTTATCACTAGGGCGGTGAGTCTAACATTTGTTATTATATTCTAATAATTTTTAATTTAAAAATAAAAAAAATGTTTGCGTTTGAGAGTTGTGATATTACCATGGTGTTTGAAAGAATTGTGGTGACTTCAGCATTATCGTTTACATGTTATGTAGTAGTACTAATTTTTAAAAGACTACAGATTTGAGTATAGAATAATACATGATTCAATTTTCAATTGTATTATAATTTGATTGTTCCATGGCAATTGTTTAAAAAACACAAGAGATGAGTAGCTATTTCATTAACTTTCACCAACGAACTACATAAGGTCTTCCAATATTTAAAAATATATCTCATGTATGCGTTTTATTCATTCAAGTGTATTAAATAGTATAATATGATCATGACGTAATACAACAACAAATCTTAGATTGGGGATCAAATCCAACACATCTACCACCTTTCATATATCCGAAAAATACGCAATAGTTCGAGCACTTTCGCTCGTCTAGGCATTCCGTGTGTCCGCCGCACTTATATATCGATCCCGGAGGAACAGCATATAAACTAGTTAAGAATCCTGCAACAAAAATAAAGATAAAGTTTAACATATGCAATAGACTATGATTTCAAATTACGAACATCATATTAATGTTGTGGTAGCTCTATAATAGAATTAAACCCTGCAGTGGCGGAGCTAGGAATTTTTGACAGTTTGGGCAAAAAATTTAACTGCGAATTACATGTGACATAATATATAAATAGTTATAAAATATGCTACATAAGAGAGATGAAACCTAACATGCGAATATTATGCTAAATAAAATTAGGAGGTAAATGTTCTCTCTGAGACCTCTTTACCGTGAATGTTCGAATAATATCACATCTTTAATTGACTTGAATATCTCCCGCTCGGTGTAATATCTTGCGTGTGAACCTGCAATCTCAAAAGATTCTGAGTTATTTAATTTATGAATGAATTTAATTGTCTTAAGCTTAATAATAAACTTAACTCAGAAAGAATTTAAGGAGAACTTACAAACCTTATTTTAATGAACTGTTTAATTCAGGAGGAGTTTACAAACCTCTTATTTTAGTGGACTATTCTATCAATTAATTTATATAGGGTATATAAAACTATTAAAAATTAAATAATTAAAAAAAACAGTAGCAAAACAAAATTAAATAAAAAATTTATTGAATAATAAAAAATTTATTGAATAATAAAACCTAATCAAATAAAATTACATGTTTTGTGTTTTTTTTAATAAAATAAATAATCTAATAAAATAATAAAAGAAAACATTTTTTTGTGTTTTTTAAAATATTTTTTAACACAAAAATAAACTAAGTAAATTAGAAAAAAAGACAAAATAAATTATTCTAATTAACTAAAAGAGTATTGTTTTTGCTTTTATTTAATTTGATTTAAGTATATGAATTAAAAATCTTTTGGGTTTTTTTTTATATATGTTTTAAGGAAGCAATAGATTCATTTTATAGAAAGTTATATATATTCATTTTATAGAATTATCATATATATGTTATGGCATGTATATAGAATTATCATATGATAGTCATAACTAATGATAAAAAATAGTATTGAAATCCAGAAATATATAAGCCATGTGCTAGCTATATATTTCTTTTAGGAAAATGCTATGCTCCAACTCTAAGGATATTCTTTAAATAATTAAAATAGTATTTTTTTTAAAAAAAAAATATGTGTATCTAATGCATTAAAAATGTATTAGAAATTAAAATATTAACATTTATAAAAAAATATATTTTTATTGAATATGCTTAAAGAGTGTCCTAAGGACATTCGTTAGCAAGAACCTCTGTTGTAATTATGGTTTAGTTTTAAGGGAGTTTTTTTTAATTTCTATTTTGATTCATAAATAATTAATTGGGCTGGGTCTGAACCATTAGTTATTTATCTGTTTTAATATTCACATCCTATTTTTATTTATCTTACCCCTGATTTTATCTAAATATCAGTCATTAAATTGGGAAGCGTACAAATAAAATAGGGGTTGAGCCTGAGCGCATGCCCGGGCTGGCTGGGCCATAGAACCGCCGGTGCGTGAATGAAAACATTAATTTATTAATTAAGATAATTAAAAAATTGCAATAATTTTTATGATATTAATATTGGATTTAATATAATAATAATTTACTTTTTTTATATATATATTCTGATACGTTTTTTACTGAGATTATGATAGATTTCTTGTTTTGCAAAAGAAGGAACAATAAACTAACTTTGAACTTTTTCCATAAACTACACTACCACAACATTATCCCTTAAATATTGTGTGTTTTTTAAATATAATAGACCATGAAACACTTTTCGAAACACAGCATACACTACGCCAAATTTGGCTTTTAGCAGCACCCCTACGAAAGCGCTTTTAGGAAAAGCGCTGGCATAGGCTTCGCTAAAGACAAAATTAAAAAACACGCTAAAAAAGCGCTCTAATAGTGGGGGGGTATGAAAGCGCTTTTAAGAAGCGCTCTGGTAGGGGGGGTTATGAGAGCGCTTTTCAAAAGCGCTCTGGTAGGGGGGGGGTACGAAAGCGCTTTACAAAAGCGCTCTGGTAGGTGGGGGGAACGTGGGGGGAACGAAAGCGCTTTTCAAAAGCGCTCTGGTAGGGGTGTTTAATGAGAGCGCTTTTTGTCAAAAGCGCTGGTATAGCCCAGGCTATGAGAGCGCTTTCCAGAAGCGCTTTAGTAGCCTTATTACTAAAATTAAAACCAAAAACACGCTTCTACTGTTTCTCACTTTCTCTCTTTCTTTTTCTCTCTGCACGCGAACCAGAAACCCCACCCCTCACCGTCGTCGGTCCTCCGTCAACCTTATCGGTCCTCCGTCAACCTTATCGGTCCTCCGTCCACCACCATCGCGCGAACTTCTTCTCCTCCGTCCACCACCATCGTTTCGTCTCCGTCTCTTCTCCTCTGGTAGCAACTTGCTTTGCGCCACCCAGGTATCACACTTCTCATAGCTTTTAACAAAACCCTAGATGTATCAATGTATCCTTGTGATTCTGAATTTGATGGAATGCTCTTTTCTTAAGGCCTTTGATATATATATATATATATATATATATATATATATATATATATATACATAATATTTCTGTTAGCAATTGCCTAGTTCCAGAAACGTGTGATTTTAGGTGATAGGGTTTGTTCCAGAAACTTCTAAGTGATAGGGTTTTGAGTTCTGTTGAACTGTGAAATGGTGGCTGTTGGATTGTTTGGGGTCTGCTTGTATGGTTTTCACAAAATATAAATTTAACCTCTTCTTATCTTTTGAGTTCTGTTCCATAGAGAGGCTCTTATTCTTAATTTGTGGTCTCCATTTATGTCCTTAGCCTCTTCTTATCTTAGTACAATTGAAATTGTGAGTCTCTTGTTATCTTAGTAGAATTGAAATTGTGAGTAAAGTTTCTTGACTGTTGTATAAGATAGTGGAGGAGGTGCAATATTTCTCTACCAATGATGATATATGTAGTGGATTTTGAGGCATGTTGGTATATACATACGTGTAAAGTTATATAACTAGCTAGTGGCATAACCGATGCCCATCATATATTTGGGCATAAAACTGAATATAAATTAAATGATATAAAAATGAATATATAATAGTATCAGTATGAACATAATTAAAAATGAAACATCTCATGAAACAGAGACCAGCACTAAAATCATACCATTCCCTCCATATGCCATAAAACTCACATTACAGACAGTTTTTCATTCATTAGAATTCACATGAAGTTATCCTACAATATTTCTTAATTTAGTGAAAAGGTAGTTACTACGAAGTTTCTAAGAAATAGCGCAGTTTCTAACTGTTACTACGAACTATTTGATGAATACATATCTGGAAGTTTGAGATGGACAATACTGCACCAAACAGTATTATGCATATATATAAACTATATAATATATAATATATATTATATATTATATACTTTTATTTATATATAATAACAACAACAATAACCCTAGCTAGTACATACATAGCTATATAGATTTTGGAATTTGATAAAATATATATTATATACTTTTATTTAACTGCATCATGAGCTATTCACCCATTCTTATTATAATCATACATTGAATTGAATTTCTTGTATAGGTCTGACTGGATTGATAACTTTGGATCTCTTTGGAGCTCGTATCATTGACTCTGGTACTACATATTTAGGAGTATGTACACACATCAAACTATTGTTGATTTCCTTTGTTCAATCGATTTTGTCTTGGTGGTTACTAACTTTGTGAATTTGCTATAGGGGTAACTTGTGTATAGTGAAAGTTTGATCGTTTCCCAGCCTAGTTCGACGTTTGGCGTTTTCTTGAGTTCGGTAACATCCGAGGTAAATTTCTTTCTCAAATTACTGTATTATGATGAATTTGTCTGAAATTGTGTGATTATATATGTTACGTTTTATTGCTTCGGATTCATTCCGTTTATACTTTGCGTTTTGACAGAAACACATTAGTTTTATGTGTTTAGAGAGTTAATATAGGAGGTACTTACTAACTTTGTGAATTGAATTCGCCATAGGGGTTACTTGTGAAGAGTGGAAGTTTGACCGTTGTTGTTTAGCTTAATTAAGACATGGATAAGACATGGATGAATTCAAACCGATTGTCGAAAGAGTACGAGAAAGGGGTATGGGAATTTGTTGAGTTTGCGGTTGCGAACTCCAAAGACCCGCTTCGAATGCCGTGTCCTTGCTTGGGTTGCTGTTATGCCGGGGGTAAGGTTAACGGGAATCAGTTGGGATCTCATTTACTACGGTTTGGAATTGATAGAAGTTATACATGTTGGACAATGCATGGTGAGAAAAGTACCGGGAATGCTGGGTCGAGGTGTAATAGGAAGTATGCTTCAAACGACGATTGCACAGACACATACGATTGTGATCGTGTCGAAGAGATTGCAGAAGCGCTGGAAGAAGATCTAGCGGATTGTCCCAAAATGTTTGAGAGGTTGGTAAGCGATGCAGAGAAACCGTTGTATGATGGTTGTTCAAAATTCACAAGATTGTCTGCGGTGTTAAAGTTGTACAACTTAAAGGCGGACAATGGATGGTCGGATAAAAGTTTCACAAAGTTATTAGCCCTTATGAAAGATATGCTACCAGAGGATAATGTTCTTCCCAATCGAACGTATGAAGCCAAAAAGATGTTGTCTTCTATTGGAATGAGCTATGATAAGATACACGCATGTCCAAACGATTGCGTTTTGTTTCGAAACGAGTATGCAGCGTTGAATGAGTGTCCTAAATGTGGTGCCCCTCGATATAAGAAAAAGTTGTCTCCTGCTAAAGTCTTATGGTATTTTCCTATAATTCCGAGATTTAGACGCATGTATCGTAGTGAGACCGATTCAAGACACTTGACTTGGCATGCAGATGAAAGAATTATTGATGGAAAGTTGCGACATCCGGCAGACTCACCACAATGGAGTAAAGTTGATACTGAATATCCTGAATTTGGAAAAGAAGCAAGAAACCTTCGGTTGTCATTGTCTACTGATGGAATGAACCCGCATGGTATTCAAAGTATCTCGCATAGCACATGGCCTGTGATTCTTATGATTTATAACTTACCTCCGTGGCTATGTATGAAGCGTAAGTACATGATGTTATCTATGCTAATTTCTGGGCCTAAACAACCAGGGAATGACATAGACGTATACTTGGCACCCTTAATCGAAGATTTAAAGTTTTTGTGGGAGAGAGGTGTGGAGGTTTACGATGGGTATAGGAAAGAAAGTTTCAACTTGAGGGCGATGTTGTTTGGAACAATTAATGATTTTCCAGCATACGGAAATCTATCCGGGTACAGCAACAAGGGTCAAAAGGCGTGTCCTGTTTGTGAAGATGAAACCGATACGACACGATTGGCGCTTTGTCAGAAGAATGTCTTTCTCGGCCATCGTAGATTCTTAAATTCTAATCATCACTACCGTGGGTGGAGAAAAGCATTCAATGGAGAGGCCGAACATCGTACAGCCCCGCCTTTTTTGTCAGGTGATCAAATTTTTGAAAAGGTGAAAGATGTGAGCACTCAGTTTGGCAAGCCTTTTGCACATTCAATTGTTAAGGTTGTTGTATGACAGAGTGTTGCGCGGGACTGCATTGTCTAACAGATTCCGGTTCGTGTCTTCCGCCCATTGCAGCGGAATGGAAATTGTTTCGGATCCGGAATCTGTTAGACAGCGCTTAGTCGATAGATTCATGTCCACCGGCAATACAGAATGTCTGCATCTTTGGGCGTATAATACCCGACCAGTAGGGTTAGTTTCTCATTATTTATTCATCTAATCTCTGTTTCTTTAGTGTATAGCAATATTTTCATATAACCTATTGTTTTAATTTATAGAGCACACTGGTTGCTGCTTGCTATCAACCCGATAAGGGAAGTCGTGTATTATCTGAATTCGGTAAAGGGTGAATGGACCAATTATCCGGCCATGAAGGAAATCGTTGATTTGTAAGTGGGATCGTTCTAAATATATATTCGTGTATATTTATATATTTACTTATTTGTGGGATTGATCTAAACATATGCTTTTATATATTTGTTAATTAGATCAATACAAGTATTCCGTAGTCAACGGGACGCACAGGTATCCCGGACTAAATCAAACAACATCACCTGGATCGAAGTGCAGGTACATTACTTTTCACAAATTTGCTTATAATATTTATGCTACTTGGTAAAACAAGACAACTTATATAGAATCTTATTTGTTTTTCTATGTAGTGTCCGCTACAGCGTAACAGTTCAGACTGCGGATACTTTGTATTGAGGTTTATAAAAGAAATCATTCAGGCGAATCAATTAGAGATTCCTCCCACGGTATAAAGTTATAACTTAAGATAATTTCATATAATTTATTACATTTACCTAAATATATTATTCATATTATGTTTTTGTTTTATAGTACCTTGACGAATTCCGTGCTGCTGGGTACTCGAAGCTAAAGTTAGAAGAAATCAAAGAGGAATTGTGTCAATTTTATATTAAGCAATTTTTCATGCAGATTTGAACTATAATATTGTTGATTTTGTAATGATGTATATATATAATTTTGTAATGATGTATATATATAATTTTGGATATTATAATGGTATATATTAGTATATATATTGTCTTACTGATGGCTGAAATAATATAGTCGAAAATATATTACAGGTCGAAAATATATTACAGGTCGAAAATATTACAGGTCGAAAACATTACAGGTCGACTGGGAGGATTAAATTATAGGCTGCACATAAAAATACCTCATTTAGCAACTACAGCGCTTCTAAAAAGCGCTCTTAAAGGTCCACATACTAGAGCGCTTCTTAGTAAAAGAGCTGGCAAAGACCAGTAAAAAAGCAAAAAAAACTAAAAAATTACGCAGCATACAAAAGCGCTTTGGGAAAAGCGCTCTGGTAGGCCCCCCTATGAGAGCGCTTTGTCTGGAAAAAGCGCTCTCATAGGGGGGCCTACCAGAGCGCTTTTCCAAAAGCGCTTTTGTATGCTGCGTAATTTTTTAATTTTTTTTGCTTTTTTACTGGTCTTTGCCAGCGCTTTTACTAAGAAGCGCTCTTAAAGGGGGGTCTACCAGAGCGCTTTTTCCAGGAAAGCGCTCTTATAGGGGGTCCTACCAGAGCGCTTTTTCCAGGAAAGCGCTCTTAAAGGGGGGGTCTACCAGAGCGCTTTTAAAAGCGCTTTCGTAGCCTACGCCAGCGCTGGCTTTGGCAGCGCTTTAAAGCGCTGTTAAAGGCCAAAAAAAGCGCTGTGAAAGCCCTTGTACGTCGTAGTGATAAACTAAGAAAAATAGAAATAATTTCTTTTAACACGCTCCCTACCGGTAACAGTCCGGAAACCACTTCTTTTGAGCTTAAAAATTGATTTATTAACAATACTCCGGGCTCATGAAAACCTTACTCGAAAAGAGAAATTTTCGATGCACCTATATACATACTCACATATTTGTAGTAAAATTTTTAAAATATTTTATATTTAGGATGTGCATATACGAAGACATATTTTTTTTTAAAATAAAAGAGTAAATGTGCATATATGAAGTCATCTTATTTTTTTGAAAAAATCTCTCTGAATATGTACATTAAGACATCACTTTTTGTTGAAAAGGGTGACTTAGATATGCATATTCGAAATATTTTAAATTTTGGTGTTGAAATTTTTTGGATATGCATATCGAAAATAACCCAATAATTATAAAAAAATTAAAATCAAGGTGCATCAATACAATTAATAATATAATTAATTATATTAATCAATATATATAATTAAATATATACAATTATAATTATAATCAAGATATAATAATAATAATATTAGCCTTATAAACATTTAAATAAACACATCGATTTCATATAAAATTAATTAAAGAAAAAAAGTTAATATAATTAAAAAATTATAATATTAGTAGAAGGATATTCTTAACATGATAATTTCATTATAATTAATGCTTGTAGTCATTTAAAAAATAATTACTTCTATAATTTATGACAAATAAATTATTACAGAATCAAAATTTTATTTATTGTCTTTATTCCTTATTTATAATAATTTTTATTTAAGTTATTCTTTATTTATAATAACTCACTTTAATTATATTATAACTATATTATAAATAAATATCTTTTTAAAAATAAAATAAAAGACATTTGAGATTTTAATTAATTCGGATATGCACATCTGAATTAACCAATATCTCAAATTTTTGTTGGGGTGAATTCGAATATGCATATCCGAATTAACCAAAATTTCAAAAATTTTGGGGTGCCTTCGAATATGCATATTTAAAAGGTATTTTAGAATTTTCATAGATGTTTTCTACCCTATATGAGTGCACTCTCATCTGAAAAATTTATTCCATATCCTTACAATTAAATCCATAACCTAACATTTAACTTTTTTTTACCAAAATGTCGTTCATATAAATAGGTTATTTTCATAATTTTTTTACTTTTCCTTCACTCTCTAAGTTCAAAATTTTGCATACACTCTAGAACTCTTGCCACAACTTTCCCGTTCATTTTTTTTTTCAAATTGGACCTCATGAAGTAAGTGTTCCACTTTTTTTAATTCCGGAAAAGCATACTGGAACTCCTGATCATACACTTCCGATTTACAAAACCACACCGAAAAACATTTGCAAAGGGGTCTTCTTTTTATGAAACACTCACGGGAAGTCTTCAGCAATGTGTTCTGATGAATTGCAAATTTTATACACCGGAAGTCTTATACCAAAGTGTTCATGTTTGTAATATTTTTTTAATATTCTTTTTGTTTGATTTTGACAGGCGCGAACACGAGGCATAGGACGGGGGGTCACTCCATTGATGTTCGTAACTTGGATTAATATGTTGATTTGAGCAGTTAAGTTGTGGTCGGATTTATTAGTCAGATTAGTCGGAGGATTATGAATTCGCGAGTCGGTATATTTAAGTTATGGATCGATGGTAGATGCGGAATATTATTGGAAATAATATTTGATTATGTTGTGTGGTTATTTATTTATGTGTATTATTCGGATTAATTGAGTAATTAAAGAGATATTATGAATTGTGCCTAAGTTGAAAGAATATAACACAATGGATGAGTTATGGGTTAAGCCCATTAGTGAGAATGAATAGTAAGAGTTAGGGTTTTAGAGGTTTAGTCTCATAACTTATTTTGTGGAGAAAGAAGAGAAAGAAGAGAAAGAAGAAAGGAAGAGAAGAAAACTATGGCATGAAGAGAGGAATGACTCCATTGAAGATGAGACTTTTGTTAGAACAAGATTTGTTCTGATCAATATTCTTAGTTTTGATGATAACATTATATTATATATGAATTTTGTATAAGACAATGTGGTACTCTAATCCTATGCATTTTCCATTTCAGGAAATATATAAAGAGTATGCACAAATTCAGCGCAAGAAGCACTGACTCAGAAGGTTCAAGTATGCAACATCAAAACATGCTCTCGCAAGACATTAGAAGATGGTCAAGCAGAATCAGAACATGGTCTATGAAGCATCAGAAGAACTTGAGTTCAAAAGAAGAAGCACTGAAGTTCTTATGGTATCACGCTAGTGTTAGCTGAAGATTTCGTTTCATAAATATTGTCTTTCGAAGAAGTTGAGAATCGAAGAAAAGATGGTTACTGATGACCATCCCTTAAAAAATAAGAAAATGACTACTGATGGTCATGCTTCGAAGATAAAGACTTCTAAGTTCGTTGAAGATAGTGAACACTGAAAGACTAATAAAAGCATATGTCTTCGGGACTTAGACAAAATTTATAAAGTATGTATTTAAGTATTATTACTTAGCGTGTTTTCGTAGTGTTTTTAATACACTGCCACGCGTCGAAGACGGACTCAGGCGGGAAGATTTGAAATTCGAAGACGGTTTCGTAACTGTCCAATAACAGATGGCTTCGCTGGAAGTTCTGATAAGAAACGTGGCAGCAGATTAGTGTAGGACCGTTAAGGTCGAAACTAGTATAAATAGGGGTCTTTATGTTAGGATTCCGTGTGTTCATTTTGTACAAATCACTCACATATTTACTCAAGTATCAAGTGTTACGAGAAAGAGTTCGCTGAGAAAATGTACGTATGACACCACCATTTTAATACATGTGTATTGTATTTCATTTTCGAATATATTTCTGAATTACTGCATTCCATTTATTTCTTGTCATTTACATTCCTGTATCTTTATTTTAAATCACTTACTTTCGAATTTACTTTCATGATCATTTACTTTCAAAGTCTTTAACGTTTCTGCAGTTTAAAATTCTTTATGTTTTAACAATCTTTAAGTTTTGTATGTTATGTTATTTATCTTTTTTTTTGTTGAAGTTATAATTACATATAACGAAGCAATTACCAAGATTCTTGAATCGAACAATACTCATCGAAGAGGACAAATTACGAATATGATTCAAATGAACATTGATAACAATCTTCTTGACTATGTGTCCTAGGATCAATCTAGTCGATCCTGCAAGTAACCAAATCATATTTATTATAGTTTGGAAGACTAGCGGTTGTTTACCGGAAATCACCGTAAACAAATTGGCACACCCGGTGGGACAGTGTCACGCGGATTGTTTTAATCAATTGTTTTGTTTTTGTCTAGACAATATCAAGACCTTGTATGAACCTTAGGAACGGTAAACTAAAGAACAGTGCACAACCGATTCCCAAACGAAGGTACAACACGAAAATGGCTGTCACAGCCAGTGCAGGGGGTGATCAGGATCCCCCACAAGTTTCAGGATCAGGAGCGGCAAATTCGACTTCCAGTCAGGGAACACAGAATACGACGGGTCCAAATGGATCGAGACCTGCAGACAATTCCCAGACCACGCCTGAAAATACTACAGGGCATTCAGGAACTGTTCCAGTTTCGGCATCGATAACCGCACCCTCATCCACAAGTGCAGATGATGTACTGTATCCCTTGACAAACGCTGCAAACAATTCGTTTGGTCAAGGCACAAGTTCTGGCTTCGAATGGAGACCAAATAGTCCATATGGAATGCCATACCCATTTGGACCAGACGTACGAGGGGCAAGACCTATAAATGCCTCAACTAATAATACGACATTTTCACCAAATGTTAGTTCAGTGGGTCGAAGTGGACGCAACACTAATTTTTCTACCCAAATACCCAATTTTACCACGAATAACCAAGCCGCATTTCGACAAGAAATGGATGCAAGCAACCATGATATGGTAGGGGTTTTGGCCAGAGAACTAACTTCAGTCTTGAATCCACTAATGGCAAGTGTTACTACGACAAATAGAGAAAACGTAGAAATTTTCCAAAAGATATCATCTCAAATGAATCGAATGGCAGAATTCATGGGAGTACCACCACCTAAGAGGAAAGACAAACAGCCTGCGAATCAAGAAGAGAGGCCTATTTTGGAGCCTGTGCAAGATATGGTTCCCCCACCTAGGACGGCTCCTAGGGATATAGGCCCCTCACGAAGGATGGAGTCGTTCGAAAAGACTCCAGTAATTAACTTAGAGGATTCAAATCAAAGGACCGTCCCCTTTCGACAGGAAATGGAGGAAGAACGACCCAGATTGAGGATTTTGGGTAGGGACGAACATCCAGATGAGATTGTCCAAAGAGTTAGAAGAGAAAATCTGGCCACAGAAAATAATTTAACTGCCATGATAGAAAGGGTTATGGCCAATAATGGCCTTAGTACTGGACTCAGACGTCCAAATTATACATCCCCTATATCAGATTTTATCATGCAGACAGAATTGCCTAGGGGAACTAAGGTTCCTAAATTCACAAAATTTTCTGGCGAAACTAATGAGTCAACTGTGGAACATATTGCTAGATATTTAACAGAAGCAGGAGACTTAGCGGGAAACGAGGATCTAAGGATTAAATATTTCCCTAGTTCGCTGACAAAAAATGCCTTCATCTGGTTCACCACTTTGCCACCAAATTCGATAGATGCATGGGCATACTTAGAAAGGTTGTTCCACGAGCAATTCTACATGGGTCAAACTAAGATAAGTCTGAAAGAATTGGCCAGTGTTAAGAGAAAATTCGCAGAAACAATTGATGACTACTTGAATAGGTTCCGCCTGTTGAAATCAAGGTGTTTTACGACAGTTCCGGAACATGAACTCGTCGAAATGGCTGCGGGTGGTTTGGATTATTCAATAAGAAAGAAACTAGATACCCAATACCTCAGGGACATGGCCCAATTAGCAGATAGGGTTCGACAGGTCGAACGCCTGAAGGCAGAAAAAGCTAGGGCAAATAAAAGCTATAAGAAAGAAAGAGTGGCGTACGTCGAAGCCGAAAATGTTGATGATGAGTCTTTCAATGACTCATATAGCCCTGAAGAAGTCGAAATAGACTTGGCTGAATTAAAAGAAGCGCCACCTTATGCTTGCAAATTGTTAAATCCAGCAAATGGAAAAAACCCAGTAGAAAATGATAAGAATGATAGGTTCCCTAAGAAAACTTATACATTTGACATTACCAAATGTGATGAAATATTTGATTTACTGGTAAAAGATGGCCAAATGATACTACCTCCAAATTCCAAAATTCCTCCGTTGGAACAACGGAAGAAAAGAGGTTTTTGTAAATATCATGGTTTTTTAGGCCATAAAACTTCTCAATGTTTTCTTTTCAGGGATCTAATTCAAAATGCTCTCAATGATGGATGGTTGAAGTTTGCCGACAAAACCAAGAGTCAAATGAGGGTAGATTCAAATCCTCTGAACATTGCTGACGCTAGCTTCTGTGAGGTAGAAGATATCAACATGGTGGAGGCGTCTGAAGTCGAAGTTGTAGAAACTAAATCAATGTTCAATGGAAAGCAGGCTACTGAAAGCCTAAATGGTGACATAATCTTCAATACTGATGTTGAAGAATCTTCCAAGGCAGAGATAACTGAAGCCTCGAAGGAAGAAAGCAGCGAGGCCACTGAAGACCTCAGGATGAAACTCCAGAAAATACAAATCTCTGAAGTTCCTCCAGTAGCAGTTAACATGGTCAGTGCCAGACGCTCAGTATCTGAGTTTGGCGAATTAGAGACTTGGTTAACAAGGCAAAATGGGGGCATCGAAGCTCCACCAAAAACTGAAAGCCTCAAAGAATATCTCTGGAATTGTCACGAGAGAAGTGGTGGTAAGCAATGGATGTGTCCAAGGTGTTCGATCATGCTGAATCGAAGAGTCGAAGCCAACTTCGAGAGGGCTCGACGCGAAAGATGGGAACATCCAGGAAGAGAGCCAAATCCCCTACTACAGCTATATCCAAAGATGGATGAGAGCTTGGTAGGATTTTTGGTCAGATGCCACAAAGGAAACACTGAAGTTGCTCTGTGTCCCAGATGTGGGGCAGTCTATGATGAAAGGCTCGCACGATCATTTGAACGCGTGTACTGCCATATGAGTAGGGAAACTCAGGGGTTGCGTCCTAACCTTTATGGTTTCGACATATGGACTCCGACAAAGAGGCTTGATAGCCCACACCCTAGAGCTCGAAGAGTGACTTTCAAAGTCCCTGCAAATGCACCCAGGGATAGGTGGATACAAGCTGATGCAAGAACCAACAAATGGCGGAGTTGGGACCAAGGTGGAAGAACCGCAATGGCATATAGGAAACAATTTCAAAGACCAAATCGAGAGGCGAATCGATTAGAGAATTATAAGGGAAAAAATCCTATGTCTCGGTCCCAGTGGAGAAGGCATCAGAGGATGAAAAAGTCTCAGAAGGAATACAGGCCAAGAGAAGCTGGAGAATCTAGTAGCAACCAAGTCTCATACCAGGGGGCAAAGTTAAACAAACCTCCGGTGGAACGCAGGTTGTTCGAAGCTGAGAAACTCTTAGATGAAGAAGAGAAGATGCGTTCAAACTCCTGGAAAGAAGAGGATAGAATGACAAATGATTTTGATTCCGATGGAGTGTCATCCATAAATCTTAATTGTAATGTAGTATCTGTACTCCCTCACGAGTTTAACCAGGAAGTTGAAGTAGAAGACTGCGAAGAGGCTGATATCGAAGAAATGACAAAACACAGACCTGTGTGTTACTATGTGCTGAATAATGGTGCAGTAGAAGAACAGAATGCTTTCTTCGAAAGACCAGATGAGGGTATGCGAAACCACTTGAAGCCACTCTACATCAGGGCTAAGATTGAGAATGTTGGCATTAATAAAGTCTTAGTTGATGGAGGAGCAGCAGTGAACTTAATGCCTCAATATATGCTGAAAAGAATTGGTATGTTCGATACAGATATAAGGCCACATAACATGGTTTTATCTAACTATGAAGGCAAAATAGGACAAACACTGGGAGTTGTTCAAGTCAACTTGACAGTAGGTTCAGTTACCAGGCCAACCATGTTTATGGTTATACCGGCAAAAGCAAACTACAACCTTTTGCTTGGTAGGGAATGGATTCATGGGGTAGCAGCTGTACCCTCAACAATGCATCAGAGGGTGACAATTTGGAGAGAAGATGGTATAGTGGAGAATATCGAAGGTGATCAGAGTTACTACATGGCTGAAGTCAACCAGGTGAATAAAACCAACTTCGATAGGAACTTGGCAAACATAGGCCCTTGTCATGCTGCTGAAGAGATGTATACCCCAAACAAAAATGCATTGTACTATTTGACTTTGTGTAACACCCCAAATTCTACCAGAAAATATCATGCGTGAAGTCAGAGTATTTTAAAAACTATCAACAAGTATTTGGGATATCACATTTACTTCATATTAACAACTCATAAACAGATACATAGCACTTTAATCTCAGATAAGCACAAAACAACTTATAACAGCTCTTAGACAAACCAACTTCATTTTAATATGCAGCGGAATCATAACATTCAGCTTTATAAACAAATCATCTTATTTAATCGGAAACAAATTCAAACATCATAGTACTTCTCAATATCCAATTTGGAACTCAACAACTAAAACATGAACAACATAGAAACAACAATATAGACAACCCCCTGAGTGCTACGTATCAGAGCGACACACCAACTGGATACGATGAACCTACAAACTTCCATAGTTATACTTGAGTACCTGCCCATTTCCCATGGTAGGGGAAACATCAGCAGAAGGGGTGAGATATCAAACATTATAAAGGAAAGTATGATAATACATATAGCAAAGATAAAATCATACACAATTCACCACTTCTCAATATAAGCAATTTGCATCACAACAATAATGTTAACTATCAACTATAACAATGTATTCAAGTTTACAAGTATGTCATTCAAGCACATAATAACATATACTTCATAATCACAACGTAAATTAATACAACTATCAACAATGGCAAAACATGGTTCATATATTCCACATATATACATATATCATTAATACATATATATATATATATATATATATATATATATATATATATATATATATATTTGCATTCTCATCATATAAGTTTCATTTACATATATCACCAAAATCATGTATCAAACATCACCTAATCACATAATTACATATATTCAAACATCACATAACTCCAATGTAACTCAATGCAAGACATGTGACTCTATGCATGTGGTACCCAATATGGACCCAAAGTTCCACCGCTTCCGATTCATATAGAATCTAGCCACGCTTCAGATCCGGACAAGACCAAAGCCACCAAATGTAAACATATAGTTTACCGCTTTCCGATTCACTCTAGAATCCAAGCCACGCTTGTGTTTCAAAGCAATTCCACCTATGTTTCAAGGCACACTATGATATGAATGTATGTACAATCTCACAAATATATGCAATTAAGATCATCTCTACCATCTTAACTTTTCACATATCACAATAATTCAACTCTATGAATTATCCACCAATTGTACACAACATTCACAACACACACACATCATTCACATATGAGAGGCCAATTAATCAATTACGATTCACACAATCCAATTAACACTAGTAATCATACTATCTCATGTTAATTCTCATTTTTGTCAATTATACATGAACACATATTTTCAACATCAAGCAATTAATCATTAGAATTAATGCTAACCAACTAACCATAAAGAATCAATATCAAAACAACATCATTGGCATGAAAATATATATTTCTCAACATACATATTCAAGCCAAAACACAATTACAAACAATTTCTCAAAATACCGTAATTTACCGATAAACCGAATAATTGGTCCAAGTCCAAGTATATTCCAATCACATAGACTTATTGGAATCAATTCAACTAATAATTTAACTATCCAATTAATAATTAAACTATATTAATTTCAATTCAACTATTATATTTCTATTCCATTATTTTCCAATTCTATAACAAAACCCATTATTTCACTATCAATGGTTTACTCACTACAAACATAACAATCTAATACACATAGATTATCAATTACACACAACTTATCACATTTATATCATCACATTCCAACAAATCATCAAATACCCAAAATTGCAACATAGAAGAACATGGATATCAAAGTATAGAATTAAACCCACTATAACATACTATCATACAACCCTTTAGCATGAAAGAACCCCACCCTTACCTTGGCAAATATGAACTCTTTCACCATAGCTCTAAGCTTTTCTCCAAAATAAATCCTTCAAACATAATTTGGAGACACACCTAAAAACCAGTTCGGAAATTAGCTTATCAGACGAACTTAAAACCCTCAAAATCAAAATCGCTCCGGTCAGAACTTACCTCTATGAGTCAGGAACGTTGTGTCAAAACCACGCGACGATCCAACGGTTGGATTGAGAGATACATCCATTTTGCTAAGGTGACTCAATGCTGAAACTTGCTGCGAAAATGAGGTTTCTTCTAGCTTTTCTCTTCCACCATTGTTCTCTTCCCTTTTGCCTCTTTTCTCTTCTTCCTATCTTTTCCCCCAAATGAAAATAGTAACCTCTAAAACCCTAACCTTCTCTTACTATCTCACTTATGTCAATTGGGCTTAACCCACAAATCCATCCATTATGTTTCTATCACTTAGGCCCATTTAGTTATATCTCTCTAATAACTCAATTAAGTCAAACAACACAAACACTCACATAATTAAATACTTAAATAATTATTATATCACATAATAACTAAATAAATAAGTTATTATTAAAAACACCAAACAATATAATTACTAATATAATTAATAAAAATATTAATAAAAATCGGGATGTTACAACTCTCCCCCACTTAGAATATTTTCGTCCTCGAAAATACCATCGACACAACCATCTCATCTCCAAAACTACACTTACTCTCCCCAGAATCACACGAACACAAAGGCGTTCCACACCTTCGACCATACAAAGCTTCAAAATACAAGCTCTCAAAAGATCCTCAAGTTACTGAATCGTCTTCTCCGTTTGACCATCAGCTTGCGGATGATAAACAAAACTCAAACACAACTTAATAATCAAAGTACTCTACAAAACTTTCCAAAATCTAGAAGTAAACTTCGGATCTCTATCAGAAACAACACTCGATGGAATACCATGCCAACTCACAATCTTTTCAAAATACAACTTTGCAAGTCTCTCCATCGGATAATCCCTGCTTATCGGAATAGAGTGAGCAAAATTCGTCAATCCATCTACAATGACCCAAATTGCCTCACAATTAATCGATTTCCTAGAAAAACCCAAAACAAATCCATAGAAATGCTATCCCACTTCCACTCAGGAATGGACAACGGTTGCATCAAACCAGACGGTTTCTGATGTTCAATCTTTGACTTCTGACAAGTCAAACACGAATACACAAATTCCGCAATATCCTTCTTCATACCTCGCCACAAAAATAACTTTCTCAAGTCTTGATACATCTTAGTAGCACCAGGATAATTACTCAACCACTTTGATGCCCTTCATCCCAAAAATTCTCTTTTTCAAATCCGAAACATCTGGAATACAAATTCAATCACGACATCTCATGACACCGTTCTCGTCAATCCGAAAATTATCACCTTATCCTCAATCAATCAATTTCATCTTGTCAACCAATTTCAAATCCGATTTCTGACCTTCTCTAATCTCATCAAGAATACCACAAGTAAGCTTCAACATACCAAACTCAAATCTCGAAATTATTCCAACAATTCCAATTCTTGAATCATCAACATAGACATATGCAATTATTTCCTACTCAATGCATTGGCTACAACGTTCGCTTTTCCCGGATGATAATTCAAAGCAAAATCCTAGTCCTTCAAGAATTCCAACCACCTTCTCTGTCTCATATTCAACTCTTTCTGATCAAGCAAATACTTCAAACTCTTGTAGTCACTATACACATCGAATCTCGATCCAAATAAGTATTGCCTTCAAAGTTTTAAAACAAAAACAACGGCGGCCAACTCAAAATCTTGCGTCAGATAATTTCTCTCATGAATCTTAAGTTGCTTTGGAGCATAAGCTACAACTTGTCCTTTTTGTTTCAACATAAAGCCTTGCAAAACCTTCCTTCTTCTTAACCAACAAAAACATATGCACCTCTAGATGACACACTCGAACGAATCAACCTCTCCTCAAACAAATCTTCAAGTTGACTCTTCAACTCTTTCAACATCATAAGCAGACATCCTATATGGAGTCCTCGATACAAGACTAGTTCTAGGAACTAAATCGATCGAAAACTCAACTTTTCTTTCTGACGGTAAATCACTTACATCTTCAGGAAACACTTATGCAAATGCGCCAACTATCGATAATCCCCCAATCGTTATTTCCTCATGAACATCCAAAGTTGCAAACAACCTAAACAACATCGCACCATCTTGCACAGACTTATTCACTTCCAATATTATCAAGCTGGTAAGACAAGTCTATCTCATTCCAATACGATTCCGTCTACTATCAACAAGAGATTAAGGGTGATCAGTTCCTCAATTTGTCAATAGATAGCCGACAACCATAATGGTAGCGTAAACCATCGTTACTTAACTGCAATAGAATCCTTTACGTCACCAAAAGTACCATACTTCATTAACTCCCAAAATCATCTGAACATGCTAACACACACCTTGTGATAACATTAGAACATAATTCCTTTACACCACTATCAACACTTTTTATTCTTGGAATCATACTCGTCCCTTCGCATTTCTAACTCCGACTTGAACGTTCCAACAACTTCGACAACTTTTCCAATCTCTTGCCAAGGATCCCTTGACAAGGTCTACGGTAATTCGTCGCTTAATAATTATTCTTACGTCAACATCCTACGCAACGGTTACTTAAAGTGATAACTTCACAGTCCACCAATAATGCTGAATATGACAACTTCCTAAATTCCATCTTATAACAATTGTCCTTATTCCAAGACGTTCCGACTTGTTAAACAACCAAAATCTTAAATCCATGTTACCTTCGAATTTGGAAACCAACAAACTTCTACATTGCTTGCTCTGTCTCCTTAAGAAATATATTGCACCATTAACTTACAACTGAAACATATCCAAGAAGCACAGCTTCTTCCCTACTTCGCTCAAACTAACCCTGCAACAAAACGAACAAGTACCAACAGTGTTTCACACACATGTCGCGTACTAAGGAATAAAACACTAACATCATTCAACTGTCACACAACTCAACTGACTCGACAACTTGGCCGGACGGACCGACCTGCTCTGATACCACTAATGTAACACCCCAAATTCTACCAGAAAATATCATGCGTGAAGTCAGAGTATTTTAAAAACTATCAACAAGTATTTGGGATATCACATTTACTTCATATTAACAACTCATAAACAGATACATAGCACTTTAATCTCAGATAAGCACAAAACAACTTATAACAGCTCTTAGACAAACCAACTTCATTTTAATATGCAGCGGAATCATAACATTCAGCTTTATAAACAAATCATCTTATTTAATCGGAAACAAATTCAAACATCATAGTACTTCTCAATATCCAATTTGGAACTCAACAACTAAAACATGAACAACATAGAAACAACAATATAGACAACCCCCTGAGTGCTACGTATCAGAGCGACACACCAACTGGATACGATGAACCTACAAACTTCCATAGTTATACTTGAGTACCTGCCCATTTCCCATGGTAGGGGAAACATCAGCAGAAGGGGTGAGATATCAAACATTATAAAGGAAAGTATGATAATACATATAGCAAAGATAAAATCATACACAATTCACCACTTCTCAATATAAGCAATTTGCATCACAACAATAATGTTAACTATCAACTATAACAATGTATTCAAGTTTACAAGTATGTCATTCAAGCACATAATAACATATACTTCATAATCACAACGTAAATTAATACAACTATCAACAATGGCAAAACATGGTTCATATATTCCACATATATACATATATCATTAATACATATATATATATATATATATATATATATATATATATATATATATATATATATATATATATATATATTTGCATTCTCATCATATAAGTTTCATTTACATATATCACCAAAATCATGTATCAAACATCACCTAATCACATAATTACATATATTCAAACATCACATAACTCCAATGTAACTCAATGCAAGACATGTGACTCTATGCATGTGGTACCCAATATGGACCCAAAGTTCCACCGCTTCCGATTCATATAGAATCTAGCCACGCTTCAGATCCGGACAAGACCAAAGCCACCAAATGTAAACATATAGTTTACCGCTTTCCGATTCACTCTAGAATCCAAGCCACGCTTGTGTTTCAAAGCAATTCCACCTATGTTTCAAGGCACACTATGATATGAATGTATGTACAATCTCACAAATATATGCAATTAAGATCATCTCTACCATCTTAACTTTTCACATATCACAATAATTCAACTCTATGAATTATCCACCAATTGTACACAACATTCACAACACACACACATCATTCACATATGAGAGGCCAATTAATCAATTACGATTCACACAATCCAATTAACACTAGTAATCATACTATCTCATGTTAATTCTCATTTTTGTCAATTATACATGAACACATATTTTCAACATCAAGCAATTAATCATTAGAATTAATGCTAACCAACTAACCATAAAGAATCAATATCAAAACAACATCATTGGCATGAAAATATATATTTCTCAACATACATATTCAAGCCAAAACACAATTACAAACAATTTCTCAAAATACCGTAATTTACCGATAAACCGAATAATTGGTCCAAGTCCAAGTATATTCCAATCACATAGACTTATTGGAATCAATTCAACTAATAATTTAACTATCCAATTAATAATTAAACTATATTAATTTCAATTCAACTATTATATTTCTATTCCATTATTTTCCAATTCTATAACAAAACCCATTATTTCACTATCAATGGTTTACTCACTACAAACATAACAATCTAATACACATAGATTATCAATTACACACAACTTATCACATTTATATCATCACATTCCAACAAATCATCAAATACCCAAAATTGCAACATAGAAGAACATGGATATCAAAGTATAGAATTAAACCCACTATAACATACTATCATACAACCCTTTAGCATGAAAGAACCCCACCCTTACCTTGGCAAATATGAACTCTTTCACCATAGCTCTAAGCTTTTCTCCAAAATAAATCCTTCAAACATAATTTGGAGACACACCTAAAAACCAGTTCGGAAATTAGCTTATCAGACGAACTTAAAACCCTCAAAATCAAAATCGCTCCGGTCAGAACTTACCTCTATGAGTCAGGAACGTTGTGTCAAAACCACGCGACGATCCAACGGTTGGATTGAGAGATACATCCATTTTGCTAAGGTGACTCAATGCTGAAACTTGCTGCGAAAATGAGGTTTCTTCTAGCTTTTCTCTTCCACCATTGTTCTCTTCCCTTTTGCCTCTTTTCTCTTCTTCCTATCTTTTCCCCCAAATGAAAATAGTAACCTCTAAAACCCTAACCTTCTCTTACTATCTCACTTATGTCAATTGGGCTTAACCCACAAATCCATCCATTATGTTTCTATCACTTAGGCCCATTTAGTTATATCTCTCTAATAACTCAATTAAGTCAAACAACACAAACACTCACATAATTAAATACTTAAATAATTATTATATCACATAATAACTAAATAAATAAGTTATTATTAAAAACACCAAACAATATAATTACTAATATAATTAATAAAAATATTAATAAAAATCGGGATGTTACACTTTGCATCCAAATGGATTCCAATGGGACAGAGAGATCATGGATGGTCCACCAGATACAACACCATTGGAGAATTATCAAACAGTACGGCCAACAGGCTGGGATGATGACGTTAATAATGTCTGAGTCCGTGTTCTTCGAAAAGATTTCGGCCTATGTGGCCGAGAATAAAAGAAAGACGGTTCTCGAAGCCGAACTATCAAGTACAAAGATAGATACAGTTCCGACCAAAGGAGGAATATCAGAATTGGAGATACGTACGAGTTTCGAACTCCCTGAAGACACGGCTCCAGTTGAAGAGATCATAAGAGAAGAACCAAGTCAGAGGTTAGATGCAATATACGACGAGGAACCTTTGGGATTCGAAAAAGACCCAATGGCGTCGAACATAAAGATGTTGGCCCAAGATCCTCTTGAAGAAGTAAATCTTGGAGACAATGGTCAAAAGAGAATAACATATATCAGCGCGAAACTAGAGCCAGAGTTGAAAGCAACAATCATAAAAATGTTGAAAGACAACAGAGATTGTTTTGCTTGGGATTATGATGAGATGCTTGGTCTCGTAAGAGATTTAGTCGAATTGAAGTTGCCAATAAAAGAAGGGAAGAAGCCAATAAAGCAAACTCCCAGAAGATTCGCGCCGGAGATTCACTCGAAGATTAAGGCAGAGGTCGAAAGACTCTTGCGTTGCAAATTTATCCGAACTATAAGGTATGTCGAGTGGATTGCTAATATAGTACCCGTAATTAAAAAGAATGGCTCATTAAGAGTATGCATAGACTTTCGCGACCTTAATGCAGCTACTCCTAAAGATGAGTATCCCATGCCTGTAGCAGAAATGCTAGTAGACTCAGCCGCAGGGTTTGAGTACTTGAGCATGTGGATATTCGGGATACAATCAAATTTTTATAGCAGAAGATGATGTATCCAAGACAGCATTTCGTTGCCCAGGAGCAATAGGCACTTACGAATGGGTTGTGATGCCTTTTGGTTTGAAAAACGCTGGGGCAACTTATCAAAGAGCAATGAATTCTATATTTCATGACTTTATAGAAACATTCATGCAAGTGTATATAGATGACATTGTGGTAAAATCTACCTCGGGTATGAGTCATCTCGATCATCTAAGCCAATCATTCGAAAGAATGAGGAAATATGGCTTGAAGATGAATCCCCTTAAATGTGCTTTCTTTGTGCAGGCAGGTGATTTCTTGGGTTTCGTAGTCCACAAAAAAGGGATAGAAATCAACCAAAACAAGACAAAAGCCATTATGGAAACCAAGTCTCCATCCACGAAGAAAGAATTGCAGTCTTTATTAGGTAAGATAAATTTCTTAAGAAGATTTATCTCTAACTTAAGTGGACGCACCAAGCTTTCTCGCCCCTATTACGGCTTAAGCAAGGAAAGTTCGAATGGCGTGCAGAACATCAAGAAGCATTCGATCAAATAAAGAAATACTTGACGTGTCCACCAATTCTCATTCCCCCGAATGGGAAGAAGCACATGCGCCTGTATATTTCAGCATCAGATAAAACAATAGGCAGCATGTTAGCCCAAGAAGATGAGAACGGCATCGAAAGAGCCATTTATTACTTAAGTAGAGTACTCAATGATGCAGAGACTAGATATACTGATATAGAAAAGCTCTGCCTTTGTTTGTATTTCTCTTGTATCAAACTTAAGTATTATATAAAGCCAGTTGATGTCTACGTTTCATCTCATTGTGATGTTATTAAACACATGTTATCTAAGCCAATACTACACAGTCGAATTGGCAAGTGGGCTTTAGCCCTTACTGAATATTCATTAATATTTCAGCCTCTCAAGGCAATGAAAGGTCAAATTGTGTCAGATTTCATTGTTGACCATGCGGTGGTTGAGAATCATCAGCATTATGTGGATTTGAAACCTTGGAAGTTATATTTCGATGGTTCAACACATAGAGAGGGTACTGGTGTTGGAATATTGATAATTTCTCCTGATGGAATTCCAACAAAGCTCAAGTATAAAATTGAAGGTCCATTATGCTCCAATAATGAAGCTGAATATGAAGCATTGATTGCTGGACTTGAGGCTTTGTTAGAATTGGGGGCAACCAGAGTCGAAATTAAAGGAGACTCCGAATTGGTCATCAAGCAATTGACAAAAGAGTACAAGTGTATCAAAGAGAATTTGATCATGTATTTTGTTATTGCAAATAGGCTACTCAAGAAATTTGAATATGTGGAATTAAAACACGTATCAAGAGTGAATAACCAGGAGGCAAACGACTTGGCACAATTAGCTTCAGGATATAAAGTATCAAAAGAAAAGTTGGAAGAATTGATTGAAGTAAGAGGAAGAGCAATGTTTACTAAACTTTCGCCAAGTGATCTGGAGAACTCACGATTGGGTTATGCTAACAAAGAACAATTCGAGGTACTGAATATAGATTCATTGGAAGACACAGATTGGAGGAGTCCAATTATTAACTATCTGAAAAATCCTTCGACGGATACAGACAAAAAAATCAAGTATAGAGCCCTGTCATATTATCTGATGGGAAATGAATTGTTCAAGAAAACTCCTGAAGGGGTATTGTTAAAATGCTTGGGAGAAGCAGAAGCGTACTTGGCTCTGTCGAACGTACATAGTGGGGCATGTGGTGCACATCAAGCAGGGCACAAAATGAAATGGCTCTTGTTTCGATATGGGATGTATTGGCCTTCGATGTTAAAAGATTGCATAGAATTTGCAAAAGGGTGCCAAGAATGCCAAGAACATGCAGGTATCCAACACGCCCCAGCAAACGAACTAAGTACGATAGTAAAACCATGGCCTTTTAGGGGATGGGCACTAGATTTGATTGGAGAAATTCACCCCAAGTCCTCTAAAGGTCAAAGATACATTTTGGTGGGAATAGACTATTTCACAAAATGGGTCGAAGCAATACCGCTGGCAAATGTGGATCAAGAGGCTGTGATTGAGTTTATTCAAAAACATATTATATATAGGTTTGGAATCCCAGAAAGCATAACAACGGATCAGGGATTAGTCTTTACTGGACGAAAAATGCAAGACTTTGCCAGAGAAATAGGTTTCAAGTTATTTACTTCTACACCTTATTATGCTCAAGCAAATGGCCAGGTTGAAGCAGCAAACAAAGTAATAATTGGCCTTATTAAGAAACATGTGGGAAAGAAACCCAAGAATTGGCATAAGACTTTAGATCAGGCACTTTGGGCTTGTCGAACATCTCCAAAAGAAGCCACAAATACAACTCCTTTTCAGTTAACGTTTGGACATGATGCAGTACTTCCAATTGAGATATGTTTGCAATCAGTAAGAATACAAAGGCAAGCAGACATTTCTCCCAACGTATACTGGGAATTAATGATGAACGAGTTAGTAGATTTGGATGAAGACAGGCTTCGAGCATTGGAAATGATAAAGAGGCAAAAGGAAAGAGTGTCCAGAGCATATAACAAAAAGGTGAAAGGTAAAACTTTTGTTAATAATGATCTAGTTTGGAAAGTTATTTTACCTATAGATCGAAAGAATCAGGCACTTGGTAAATGGTCCCCACATTGGGAAGGACCCTTTCGAATCTTAAAAGTATTCTCGAACAATGCTTACGAAATTGAAGAGTTAGCAGAAGATCGCAGGATCTTAAGAGTGAACGGGAATTATTGAAGAGATATAAACCTAGCATGCATGAAGTAAAGATTGCAAAGACGTAGACACTCAAGGTACTACGAAAAGCCAAAATGGTCAGGCATGTGTCAAAATATACTTCACACTGATCAAAATGGCTTCAGAATCAGAAAGAATTATGGAAAGAAAAATCAAGGAAAACACCAAAATGTTCTTTTCATTGCAAGCATGGAACCACATTCATTACAAAAAGATCCAAAAATAGGATCTGAGATTACAAAAAAGAAAGGAAGGCATAGACATATAAAAAGATTAAACCTAAACTCGCTAGTTAATTCTGGCATCTAAACCTTCCAAAGATAGCACAGGAAGAGGTTCAGCTTCGAACATGTCCCTAGCTCCAGAATCACGCATTCTTCTCACTACGCCTTTCTTAAGAAAAATGTAACTAAGGAGCCTCCCGTATGGAAGACAAGTTACACTCTCTCGACGGTCCACACCGATAGCAACAGCTTTGACAAGCCCTTTGAAGATCATCAAAGGTATGTTAATCTTTCTTCCCCGAAGACCACAGAGAATAAACTCCAGATCTTCAACCATGATGTTATTCTCATCGATCACCCGAGGTTGAAAGTTGCCTACGAGCATTTGGTGCCAAATCCTGATGGTTTTTGCGCTGTAGCGATCACTGTCCATGAGTGTTCTCAACATGATATGAGTAGTCATGCTGAAAACATTATCATCAAAAGTTGCTCCGGAGTTATTGCATCTTATGAGATTGGCAATAGTGGTGGGGGTAATGCTAAGGTGAGCATGTCGAATGGATGAATCAATGGTGGCTCTACCTTCAGGGTCTATGCGTAAAGACGCATTCATCCAAAACTCTGCCACCATATTAGGGTAGATGGCACCCTCCAGGACTTCCTCAAAGTAGAAGTTCAGTTCCTGATTAGCAAAGAGGGTTTCAATGTTAATGAAATGACGAACAAGTTCATCCTCATCAAGTCTGAACTCACCCTTGATGAGAGCTTTGAGATCGTTAAAGGAGAGAATTCCAGCCATTTCAAGGAAAAATGGTGTTTGAGAGGAAAGAGTTGTGTTTTCTCTTTTTTCTGTGTTTTGGTTTGGAGAAGAAATACTTGAATGAAGAAATAAAAGTGATATGGAACCCTTTATATAGAAGGAGAATACTGAAGGTTGGTTTTACATTTTTAATGAGTGATTAGACTACGGTTCGTTTTTCAAAATGAGAAGTTATGGCCTCCGCCGTTTCCCTCCCTTGGAAGTTGAGAAGTAATCATTAAACTGATGCACGCACGTCTTAAAACCGACGTTTTGGAGAAAATGACGTCACTTTTAATAATGATTATGGCTAGAAGAAGTGGAAACGTCAAGTCTAGAGGCAAGAGTGCTGCGAAGGATGTTCAGGTTCTACATATTGCATTTAATAAAAGCACTGTAGGAAATCTAAAGATATATTTGGCAGAAAATTGAAAGATTTGTTAAATTAATGCTGGAAAATATTATAGATAGAAATGGGAGTCAGGCATACAAATATTATATGTCTCGATTACAAAATAAAAATCCAACAAACGAAACAAGATTGAAGACATCTAGCTAAAGTCCTCAGGGAGATCCTTTTTGATCTTCAGGTATTGAGTTTCCCATGAGGACATTCGAAGTTCAATTAGTGCCCTTTGTTTCTTCAACTTTTCGATCTCTGGCACTAACTTCTGTGCAGTCTCGAAATGTTTGATTCCTGACTGCACCACTTCGAGCAAATCTTGTTGATTAGATTTTTTGAGGGCTGCTTGACTACTTTCAGCCTCCTTTATCTTGCCCTTGAGTACTTTGATTTCTTGCTTCCAAGAGTTGATTTTCTTCTCATAATCATCGACGGCCTTCTGATTTTCTGAATATTTGAGCCTGAGGGCCTCACCTTTTTTCGTTGCTTCTACAGCAGAATTCCATGAAGAGTCATGAGAGGCCACTGTCTCAGATAATTCTTTCTCGACATTTTGCTTTCGAAGAATGTTAGCTTGGAGTTGTTCAAGTAGAGAGCCTAGCAGAACAATCATCTCTGAGACTTCTGGGGAAACTTGAAGCAAATCTACTTTGTTTAAAAGTTGATTTAAGTTATGACTTTTAACAGGGTCCCGGTTGAGAACATCTACAAGATTGACCCCAAAGAATCTCTCTTTTATCTGTCGAATAAGACTAGGAATATCTTCCTTGTCACTAGAATCTGCAGTGGCAGTTGGTGAGACATTAAGGTCTGAAGGCGAAGGAGTATGCACATTCATGATAGCCTTTAAGAAACCAAGAGGATCAGTTTGTTTAAGTTGTTCAAGCTCCGAAGGAGTAGGCTTTGCAGGGGCAGGCGTCGAAGTTGTCTCAGGAATAGTTTTTGCATTGGGAGTCGAAGTTCCTTGAGAGATCGGTTTTTCTGGTTGAGAAGTCTCTTCCATAGCATCTTTCTCCGATGCAGAATCTTCGTTGCCATGTGATTGTTGGTTCACATTGTCGCTGCCGGAGAACGGATGATCCTCTTCCAAATCTTTGCCTTGGTGAGTAGGTGGAGATTCATCAGTAGATTGGCTTTCTTCAATTGGCTCATTAGGTAATATGGTGGCAATTGGCCTAACATCTTCGAAGACTGGTGATAGAACATGAGTTTTTGCTCTAGAAGTATCTGTGTTGAACGAAGCAAAGTTAGTCGTAAGGATGAGCTTTCGAAGGGTTTAACTGACGAAAGTTGAAATTTAACAATTACCATAAAGTTTATCAACATCAATGGTGAGGCCATGGTCTTTAAAACCAGAAGTAGCAGTGCCAGCATCATCCTGCAATAACAAGGTAAAATGTCAGTGCAATTATTTAGTTAAAATCACAGGACAATATGTAGGACGAACGCAAGATACCTTAGGTGGATTGTTGTCTGGACTTGAATTATGACTTTCCAAAACAAGAGCATTGCTGGCAGTCTTTAAAGGAGACTCTTCAGAAGACGCCTTATTGCCAGGAGAAGCAGCTTTGGAAGGACTTGTCTTTTTCCCTTTTCTTGAAGGGCTAACTGCTTTATGCTTCTTTTTCTGTCCTTGTCTAGTCTGAGGAGGGGATTTGTCTTTGCCATCTGAGGCATTGGTCGAAGAAGCTTTACGCTTCGAACCCGTTGGGGGTTTCGAACTCTGGCAAGTAAAGAATAAGAAAAATGGGTACTATTCACAGATTATACAGAGAAATTGGGAGTATGTGATGAGTATGTACCGTGGGCTTCTTATCGGTGATGATCGAATCACTCTCGTTTGGTTTGTCACTTTTAGATGTCTCAGACTCTTTTGGGGCAGAAGCTTCTTTAATCTTCCTCCTTCGTGCAATAGCTGTAGTTGAGACTGAAATTAGTATATCAGTAAAGAAAAGAAAAATCAGTCGAAAAGATTATCTTAATCCAAACCTTCAGGTATTGGAGTCAGGACACGGACATGTTTAAGATCTATATGAAGATGTCCTTTGAAAGTATCCAAGGTATGCTTAGTCGGAACCACTCGTTCAGCGCGTTTTTTAGTACTCTCTCGAAGAATTTTGAGAACATTCCCACACACAAACCAGTCTGGGAAAGGAGGACTTAGAGCCACACCAAAATCAGCACTTGGTAGTGGAGGGAATTTTGGAGGATGAAGTTTGAAAGCCACTTCATAACGTAGTTCTGGTCGAACATACGAGGGCAATTTCAGTTTATTTAGTTTGGTGGAAAACTTTTCGCGCAAAGTGACTGCAGCCTCACGAACGGTCCGACTAAGATCATCAGGCCTATAGATAGTTTCAAAGAATTTTTGAAAAGCTTGGATTTCTTTAATATGAGTTGAAGTACCTTTTTGGAAGTTCTCCTGCACATCAGTGAAAGCTGCGGTTAGTTCCTGGGCAAGGCTATCAGCATAAAAAATTTGAGAGTTATAATACTCTGTCCACCATTGATGGAAATCTGGTGTAGAGTAGAAAGAAGGTTCGAAAGGAATAGGAGAAAGGTTGGTGACGCCAATATATTTGTTGATTTTTGGTTCACATTCTTCTTCAGTCAAATACAAAGTGTGGAAACACATATGGTTCCTTTTCTCATATAAGCACTTGGGTGTTATCTGAGCTAGCCCAAACTGTCTCGAGACCAAATTTGGTTGATAACACATGAGGATACATTGACCCTTTGATGGTCGAAGACGATGGGAAAATAATCTTGGAGTCAGAAAGGCTTCCCAAATTTCCATAGATTCGATTTGTTGATCTTGAGATGTTGGTGGAAATTTTCGAGTGAACCATTCAGGGCCTATTATTCTGTGTACAAACGGGGCCATAGAAGGATCGAACTGGTCACGCCGAGCAAACATCATTGAATACGCCAGGAAATGTTCATGAAGCTTTCCCATTTCTTCTTTTGGAGTTAGGTAAGCTAACCTGGTCCCCTCTATAGTTCGATTTTTGATTGTGCTGTCCTCCTCATTGACATCTCCTCGAAAGGGAAGATGAGTTTCGAATGTAGCGTTAAGCCACAGTTGCAATAACCAGAAAGGACCAGCATAAAGTAAACTGCCAGATTTGAAATTTTTAGTAAGATTTGCAGCTTCACTAAGGTTTTCGTAAAGAGACCCTAGAAGTAGTTGGCTGAGGTTGAGTTTTCTCCCAGCATGCAATTGATTAGCCATGCAAAGGTACCTCTTTGCAACCTGGATAGATCTTGAGCAGAAGGCGCACCGTGAAAGCCATAATGCTAGAAAAGCAATATGTTCTTCGTCAGATACTGTCGTTTCAGCGGTGATATGGTGCTTCTGGGTGAATGCCGTGTAAGTAACTTGCGAATCATTAAAACCTATAGTGTCATTATCCATGTCATTGGGATCGAAGGTTTCACCTGTTGGTCGAAGTCCCGTAATAGCAGCCACATCGAAAAGTGTGGGGGTAACCATGCCACATGGGAGATGGAAGGTATTGTGAGAAGCATCCCAGAAATGAACCGCTGCTACCAACATGGGTTGGTTGTATTCTAAACCTGTTTTTGACAGTTGGATCAAATCGTATATCCCTAACGATTTCCAGAAGGATCCTTTCTGTTTTTCTACTTTTTCTAACCAGGCATAGTACAAATCAGGATCTTTGGCTAAAGGGAATGACCTAAAAACTTTTACAAAGTTGGTCATATAGTTTAACCTAATTTTTGCTAAAGCTAAAGGGGTTGCAGTTGAAGTTTCCTCAACGTTAGCAGATTTGCCTAAAGGAGAACGACCGTCTTCATATATCTTAACTTTGCTAACTATTGGTCTAGTTTTATAGTAAGCAGGAAAAAATTTATTTACAGATTGGATATTTTCACTCGGTAACGGACCCATAAAGGCAAGAGTTTTTCCAGAAAGATCAAAAGGTATGATTACTTGGGAAGCGTAGATTGCGCGTATTTCTTCAGTATTAGGGTTTGGAACGAACTCTCGTTCCCCAGAACGTGTTGTTGATTGGAGCTTCACAGCGGGTTGAAGAACATTTGAAGATGAAGCCATGGAGAAGTTTTTGCTAAAGAGAGCAAAATTTTAAAAAGAGTGAAGATGTTTTCAGTTTTCTCGGTGTAGAAGATGAATGGAAGGCGGTATAAAGGCACGAGGTCAAGTATTTAAAGGTTTAACGGAAACCTTTTTAAATCTTTTGGGTAAAACCCGAGAGACACGTGGCGGTTGGTGATTTAATCCAACGGCGGTCGAATAAGTTAGCCTTACTCCTAGTATATAGGAATAATGATCAGTAAGTAAGGTTAAAACGTGGGAATGTAAGTTATGAGAAGACATCTTTGAAAATGACAAGACGTTTCGGAAACAGTGTTATCAGTGATTATGACGTTAGTCAGCTGTCTTGGTACTTTCAAGGATCATAAAAACGAAATCTTATAATGACAAGAAACGCCTATTTCTGTTGATTCTCGAAACAGGCATTTATTGGGGGCAATTTGTTAGCTGAAGATTTCGTTTCATAAATATTGTCCTTCGAAGAAGTTGAGAATCGAAGAAAAGATGGTTACTGATGACCATCCCTTAAAAAGTAAGAAAATGACTACTGATGGTCATGCTTCGAAGATAAAGACTTCTAAGTTCGTTGAAGATAGTGAACACTGAAAGACTAATAAAAGCATATGTCTTCGGGACTTAGAAAAAATTTATAAAGTATGTATTTAAGTATTATTACTTAGCGTGTTTTCGTAGTGTTTTTAATACACTGCCACGCGTTGAAGACGGACTCAGGCGGGAAGATTTGAAATTCGAAGACGGTTTCGTAACTGTCCAATAACAGATGGCTTCGCTGGAAGTTCTGATGAGAAACGTGGCAGCAGATTAGTGTAGGACCGTTAAGGTCGAAACTAGTATAAATAGGGGTCTTTATGTTAGGATTCCGTGTGTTCATTTTGTACAAATCACTCACATATTTACTCAAGTATCAAGTGTTACGAGAAAGAGTTCGCTGAGAAAATGTACGTATGACACCACCATTTTAATACATGTGTATTGTATTTCATTTTCGAATATATTTCTGAATTACTGCATTCCATTTATTTCTTGTCATTTACATTCCTATATCTTTATTTTAAATCACTTACTTTAGAATTTACTTTCATGATCATTTACTTTCAAAATCTTTAACGTTTCTGCAGTTTAAGATTCTTTATGTTTTAACAATCTTTAAGTTTTGTATGTTATGTTATTTATCTTTCTTGTTGAAGTTATAATTACATATAACGAAGCAATTACCAAGATTCTTGAATCGAACAATACTCATCGAAGAGGACAAATTACGAATATGATTCAAATGAACATTAATAACAATCTTCTTGACTATGTGTCCTAGGATCAATCTAGTCGATCCTGCAAGTAACCAAATCATATTTATTATAGTTTGGAAGACTAGCGGTTGTTTACCGGAAATCACCGTAAACAGCACACAAAAATCTTCCAAAATATTAAAATTTATAAGTTTAACGAACTTCGTGACTTTAATGTAGTATAGGACACGAAAAGCTTCCAAAGACCAAAATTTTCAAGTTTAACGACTTTTGTGACTTTTATGTAGTATAACACACGAAAATCTTCCAAAATACTCATGTAACCAAGTTTAACAAACTTCGTGACTTTTATGTAGTATAGCACATGAAAATCTTCCAAAATATTAAAATTTATAAGTTTAACGAACTTCATTACTTTTATGTAGTATAATACACGAAAATCTTCCGAAATATTAAAAATTCCAAGTTTAACAAACTTCGTGACTTTTATGTAGTATAACACACAAAAACCTTCCAAAAGACCAAATTTTGCAAGTTAAACAAACTTCGTGACTTTTATGTATTATAGCAAGCGAATTCTTCCAAAATACCAATATATACAAGTTTAACGAACTTCGAGATATTTATATATTATAGCACACGAAAATCGTCCAAAAAATTAAAATTTGTAAGTTTAAAAAACTTCGTGACTTTTATGTAGTATAGCAAACGAAAATCTTCTAAAATACCAATGTAACCAAGTTTAACGAACTTCGTGACTTTTATGTAGTATAGCACACGGAAATCTTCCAAAACATCAAAATTTGAAAGTTTAACGACCTTCGTGACTTTTATGTAGTATAGCACACGAAAACCTCCCAAAATATTAGAATTTATAAGTAAAGAGAACTTCGTGACTTTTATGTAGTATAGCACACGAAAAAATCTTCCAAAATACCAGGGTATGCAAGTTTAACGAACTTCGAGACTTTTATGTATTATAGCACACAAAAATCTTCCAAAATATTAAAATTTATAAGTTTAACGAACTTCGTGATTTTCATGTAGTATAGCACACGAAAAGCTTCCAAAGACCAAAATTTGCAAGTTTAACGAACTTCGTGACTTTTAAGTAGTATAACACACGAAAATCTTCCAAAATACCAATGTAACCAAGTTTAACAAACATCGTGACTTTTATGTAGTATAGCACATGAAAATCTTCCAAAATAGTAAAATTTATAAATTTAACGAACTATGTGACTTTTATGTAGTGTAGTACACGAAAATCTTCCAAAATGTTAAAATTTCCAAGTTTAACGAACTTCGTGACTTTTATGTAGTATAGCACACAAAAATCTTCCAAAAGACCAAATTTTGCAAGTTTAACAAACTTTGTGATTTTTATGTATTATAGCAAGCAAATTCTTCCAAAATACCAATATATACAAGTTTAACGAACTTCGAGATATTTATATATTATAGCACACGAAAATCTTCCAAAAAATTAAAATTTGTAAGTTTAACAAACTTCGTGACTTTTATGTAGTATAGCAAACGAAAATCTTCCAAAATACCAATGTAACCATGTTTAACGAACTTCGTGACTTTTATATAGTATAGCACACGAAAATCTCCCAAAATATTAAAATTTATAAGTTTATTAAATTTCTTGACTTTTATGTAGTATCGCACATGAAAATCTTCCAAAATACCAGTTTATGCAAGTTTAACGAACTTCGAGACTTTTATGTATTATAGCACACGAAAATCTTCAAAAATTTAAAATTTGTAAGTATAATGAGGTTCGTGACTTTTATGTAGTATAGCACACCAAAATCTTTCAAAGACTAAAATTTGCAACTTTAATGAACTTCGTGAGTTTTATGTAGTATAGCACACGAAAATATTCCAAAATATCAATGTAAACAAGTTTAACAAACATCGTGACTTTTATGTAGTATAGCACATGAAAATCTTCCAAAATAGTAAAATTTATAAATTTAATGAAATACGTGACTTTTATGTAGTATAGTACACGAAAATCTTCCAAAATATTAAAATTTCCAAGTTTAACGAACTTCGTGACTTTTATGTAGTACAGCACACAAAAATCTTCCAAAAGACCAAATTTTGCAAGTTTAACAAACTTTGTGACTTTTATGTATTATAGCATGTGAAAATCTTCTAAAATATCAATATATACAAGTTTAACGAACTTCGAGATATTTATATATTATAGCACACGGAAATCTTACAAAAAATTAAAAATTTGTAAGTTTAACAAACTTCGTGACTTTTATGTAGTATAGCAAACAAAAATCTTCCAAAATACCAATGTAACCAAGTTTAACGAACTTCGTGACTTTTATATAGTATAGCACACAAAAATCTCCGAAAATATTAAAATTTATAAGTTTATTGAACTTCGTGACTTTTATGTAGTATAGCACACGAAAATCTTCCAAAATACCAGTTTATGCAAGTTTAACGAACTTCGAGACTTTAATGTACAAAAATCTTCCAAAATATTAAAATTTATAAGTTTAACGAATTTCGTGACTTTCACGTAGTATAGCACACGAAAAGCTTCCAAAGACCAAAATTTGCAAGTTTAACGAACTTCGTGACTTTTAAGTAGTATAACACTCGAAAATCTTCCAAAATACCAATGTAACCAAGTTTAACAAACATCGTGACTTTTATGTAGTATAGCACATGAAAATCTTCCAAAATAGTAAAATTTATAAATTTAACGAACTACGTGACTTTTATGTAGTATTGTACACGAAAATCTTCCAAAATATTAAAATTTCCAAGTTTAACGAACTTCGTGACTTTTATGTAGTATAGCACACAAAAATCTTCCAAAAGACCAAATTTTGCAAGTTTAACAAACTTTGTGACTTTTATGTATTATAGCATGCGAAAATCTTCCAAAATACCAATATATACAAGTTTAACGAAGTTCGAGATATTTATATATTATAGCACACGTAAATCTTCCAAAAAATTAAAATTTGTAAGTTTAACAAACTTCGTGACTTTTATGTAGTATAGCAAACGAAAATCTTCCAAAATACAAATGTAACCAAGTTTAACAAACTTCGTCACTTTTATGTAGTTTAGAACAAGAAAATATACCGAAATATAAAAATTTATAAGTAAATAGAACATCGTGACTTTTATGTAGTATAGCACACGAAAATCTTCCAAAATACCAGTGTATTCAAGTTTCACGAACTTCGAGACTTTTATGTATTATAGCACACAAAAATCTTCCAAAATATTAAAATTTATAAGTTTAACGAACTTCGTGATTTTCATGTAGTATAGCACACGAAAAGCTTCCAAAGACCAAAATTTGCAAGTTTAACGAACTTCGTGACTTTTAAGTAGTATAACACACGAAAATCTTCCAAAATACCAATGTAACCAAGTTTAACAAACATCGTGACTTTTATGTAGTATAGCACATGAAAATCTTCCAAAATAGTAAAATGTATAAATTTAACGAACTACGTGACTTTTATGTAGTATAGTACACGAAAATCTTCAAAAATATTAAAATTTCCAAGTTTAACGAACTTCGTGACTTTTAAGTAGTATAACACACGAAAATCTTCCAAAATACCAATGTAACCAAGTTTAACAAACATCGTGACTTTTATGTAGTATAGCACATGAAAATCTTCCAAAATAGTAAAATTTATAAATTTAACGAACTACGTGACTTTTATGTAGTATAGTACACGAAAATCTTCAAAAATATTAAAATTTCCAAGTTTAACGAACTTCGTGACTTTTATGTAGTATAGCACACAAAAATCTTCCAAAAGACCAAATTTTGCAAGTTTAACAAACGTTGTGACTTTTATGTGTTATAGCATGCGAAAATCTTCCAAAATATCAATATATACAAGTTTAACGAAGTTCGAGATATTTATATATTATAGCACACGAAAATCTTACAAAAAATTAAAGTTTGTAAGTTTAACAAACTTCGTGACTTTTATGTAGTATAGCAAACAAAAATCTTCCAAAATACCAATGTAACCAAGTTTAACGAACTTCGTGACTTTGATATAGTATAGCACACGAAAATCTCCCAAAATATTAAAATTTATAAGTTTATTGAACTTCGTGACTTTAATGTAGTATAGCACACGGAAATCTTCCAAAATACCAGTTTATGCAAGTTTAACGAACTTCGAGACTTTTATGTAGTATAGCACACGGAAATCTTCCAAAACATCAAAATTTGAAAGTTTAACGACCTTCGTGACTTTTATGTAGTATAGCACACGAAAACCTCCCAAAATATTAAAATTTATAAGTAAATAGAACTTCGTGACTTTTATGTAGTATAGCACACGAAAAAATCTTCCAAAATACCAGGGTATGCAAGTTTAACAAACTTCGAGACTTTTATGTATTATAGCACACAAAAATCTTCCAAAATATTAAAATTTATAAGTTTAACGAACTTCGTGATTTTCATGTAGTATAGCACACGAAAAGCTTCCAAAGACCAAAATTTGCAAGTTTAACGAACTTCGTGACTTTTAAGTAGTATAACACACGAAAATCTTCCAAAATACCAATGTAACCAAGTTTAACAAACATCGTGACTTTTATGTAGTATAGCACATGAAAATCTTCCAAAATAGTAAAATTTATAAATTTAACGAACTACGTGACTTTTATGTAGTATAGTACACGAAAATCTTCAAAAATATTAAAATTTCCAAGTTTAACGAACTTCGTGACTTTTATGTAGTATAGCACACAAAAATCTTCCAAAAGACCAAATTTTGCAAGTTTAACAAACGTTGTGACTTTTATGTGTTATAGCATGCGAAAATCTTCCAAAATATCAATATATACAAGTTTAACGAAGTTCGAGATATTTATATATTATAGCACACGAAAATCTTACAAAAAATTAAAGTTTGTAAGTTTAACAAACTTCGTGACTTTTATGTAGTATAGCAAACAAAAATCTTCCAAAATACCAATGTAACCAAGTTTAACGAACTTCGTGACTTTGATATAGTATAGCACACAAAAATCTCCCAAAATAATAAAATTTATAAGTTTATTGAACTTCGTGACTTTAATGTAGTATAGCACACGGAAATCTTCCAAAATACCAGTTTATGCAAGTTTAACGAACTTCGAGACTTTTATGTATTATAGCACACGAAAATCTTCAAAAATTTAAAATTTGTAAGTTTAATGAGGTTCGTAACTTTTATGTAGTATAGCACACGAAAATCTTCCAAAGACTATAATTTGAAACTTTAATGAACTTCGTGAGTTTTATGTAGTATAGCTCACGAAAATATTCCGAAATATCAATGTACCCAAGTTTAACAAACTTCGTGACTTTTATGTAGTATAGCACACAAGATTCATCCAGAATGTTAAAATTTGAAAGTTTAACGACCTTCTTGACTTTTATGTACGATAGCACACGAAAATCTCCCAAAATATTAAAATTTATAAGTAAATAGAACTTCGTGACTTTTATGTAGTATAGCACACGAAAAAATCTTCCAAAATACCAGGGTATGCAAGTTTAACGAACTTCGAGACTTTTATGTATTATAGCACACAAAAGTCTTCCAAAATATTAAAATTTATAAGTTTAACGAACTTCGTGATTTTCATGTAGTATAGCACACGAAAAGCTTCCAAAGACCAAAAATTGCAAGTTTAACGAACTTTGTGACTTTTATGTAGTATAACACACGAAAATCTTCCAAAATACTCATGTAACCAAGTTTAACAAACTTCGTGACTTTTATGTAGTATAGCACATGAAAATTTTCCAAAATATTAAAATTTATAAGTTTAACGAACTTCATTACTTTTATGTAGTATAATACACGAAAATCTTCTGAAATATTAAAAATTCCAAGTTTAACAAACTTCGTGACTTTTATGTAGTATAGCACACGAAAATCTTCCAAAAGACCAAATTTTGCAAGTTTAACAAACTTTCGTTACTTTTATGTATTATAGCAAGCGAATTCTTCCAAAATACCAATATATACAAGTTTAACGAACTTCGAGATAATTATATATTATAGCACACGAAAATCTTCCAAAAAATTAAAATTTGTAAGTTTAACAAACTTCGTGACTTTTATGTAGTATAGCAAACAAAAATCTTCTAAAATACCAATGTAACCAAGTTTAACGAACTTCGTGACTTTTATGTAGTATAGCACACGGAAATCTTCCAAAACATCAAAATTTGAAAGTTTAACGACCTTCGTGACTTTTATGTAGTATAGCACACGAAAACCTCCCAAAATATTAAAATTTATAAGTAAATAGAACTTCGTGACTTTTATGTAGTATAGCACACGAAAAAATCTTCCAAAATACCAGGGTATGCAAGTTTAACAAACTTCGAGACTTTTATGTATTATAGCACACAAAAATCTTCCAAAATATTAAAATTTATAAGTTTAACGAACTTCGTGATTTTCATGTAGTATAGCACACGAAAAGCTTCCAAAGACCAAAATTTGCAAGTTTAACGAACTTCGTGACTTTTAAGTAGTATAACACACGAAAATCTTCCAAAATACCAATGTAACCAAGTTTAACAAACATCGTGACTTTTATGTAGTATAGCACATGAAAATCTTCCAAAATAGTAAAATTTATAAATTTAACGAACTACGTGACTTTTATGTAGTATAGTACACGAAAATCTTCAAAAATATTAAAATTTCCAAGTTTAACGAACTTCGTGACTTTTATGTAGTATAGCACACAAAAATCTTCCAAAAGACCAAATTTTGCAAGTTTAACAAACGTTGTGACTTTTATGTGTTATAGCATGCGAAAATCTTCCAAAATATCAATATATACAAGTTTAACGAAGTTCGAGATATTTATATATTATAGCACACGAAAATCTTACAAAAAATTAAAGTTTGTAAGTTTAACAAACTTCGTGACTTTTATGTAGCATAGCAAACAAAAATCTTCCAAAATACCAATGTAACCAAGTTTAACGAACTTCGTGACTTTGATATAGTATAGCACACGAAAATCTCCCAAAATATTAAAATTTATAAGTTTATTGAACTTCGTGACTTTAATGTAGTATAGCACACGGAAATCTTCCAAAATACCAGTTTATGCAAGTTTAACGAACTTCGAGACTTTTATGTAGTATAGCACACGGAAATCTTCCAAAACATCAAAATTTGAAAGTTTAACGACCTTCGTGACTTTTATGTAGTATAGCACACGAAAATCTTCCAAAGACTATAATTTGAAACTTTAATGAACTTCGTGAGTTTTATGTAGTATAGCTCACGAAAATATTCCGAAATATCAATGTACCCAAGTTTAACAAACTTCGTGACTTTTATGTAGTATAGCACACAAGATTCATCCAGAATGTTAAAATTTGAAAGTTTAACGACCTTCGTGACTTTTATGTACTATAGCACACGAAAATCTCCCAAAATATTAAAATTTATAAGTAAATAGAACTTCGTGACTTTTATGTAGTATAGCACACGAAAAAATCTTCCAAAATACCAGGGTATGCAAGTTTAACGAACTTCGAGACTTTTATGTATTATAGCACACAAAAGTCTTCCAAAATATTAAAATTTATAAGTTTAACGAACTTCGTGATTTTCATGTAGTATAGCACATGAAAAGCTTCCAAAGACCAAAAATTGCAAGTTTAACGAACTTTGTGACTTTTATGTAGTATAACACACGAAAATCTTCCAAAATACTCATGTAACCAAGTTTAACAAACTTCGTGACTTTTATGTAGTATAGCACATGAAAATCTTCCAAAATATTAAAATTTATAAGTTTAACGAACTTCATTACTTTTATGTAGTATAATACACGAAAATCTTCTGAAATATTAAAAATTCCAAGTTTAACAAACTTCGTGACTTTTATGTAGTATAGCACACGAAAATCTTCCAAAAGACCAAATTTTGCAAGTTTAACAAACTTTCGTTACTTTTATGTATTATAGCAAGCGAATTCTTCCAAAATACCAATATATACAAGTTTAACGAACTTCGAGATAATTATATATTATAGCACACGAAAATCTTCCAAAAAATTAAAATTTGTAAGTTTAACAAACTTCGTGACTTTTATGTAGTATAGCAAACAAAAATCTTCTAAAATACCAATGTAACCAAGTTTAACGAACTTCGTGACTTTTATGTAGTATAGCACACGGAAATCTTCCAAAACATCAAAATTTGAAAGTTTAACGACCTTCGTGACTTTTATGTAGTATAGCACACGAAAACCTCCCAAAATATTAAAATTTATAAGTAAATAGAACTTCGTGACTTTTATGTAGTATAGCACACGAAAAAATCTTCCAAAATACCAGGGTATGCAAGTTTAACAAACTTCGAGACTTTTATGTATTATAGCACACAAAAATCTTCCAAAATATTAAAATTTATAAGTTTAACGAACTTCGTGATTTTCATGTAGTATAGCACACGAAAAGCTTCCAAAGACCAAAATTTGCAAGTTTAACGAACTTCGTGACTTTTAAGTAGTATAACACACGAAAATCTTCCAAAATACCAATGTAACCAAGTTTAACAAACATCGTGACTTTTATGTAGTATAGCACATGAAAATCTTCCAAAATAGTAAAATTTATAAATTTAACGAACTACGTGACTTTTATGTAGTATAGTACACGAAAATCTTCAAAAATATTAAAATTTCCAAGTTTAACGAACTTCGTGACTTTTATGTAGTATAGCACACAAAAATCTTCCAAAAGACCAAATTTTGCAAGTTTAACAAACGTTGTGACTTTTATGTGTTATAGCATGCGAAAATCTTCCAAAATATCAATATATACAAGTTTAACGAAGTTCGAGATATTTATATATTATAGCACACGAAAATCTTACAAAAAATTAAAGTTTGTAAGTTTAACAAACTTCGTGACTTTTATGTAGCATAGCAAACAAAAATCTTCCAAAATACCAATGTAACCAAGTTTAACGAACTTCGTGACTTTGATATAGTATAGCACACGAAAATCTCCCAAAATATTAAAATTTATAAGTTTATTGAACTTCGTGACTTTAATGTAGTATAGCACACGGAAATCTTCCAAAATACCAGTTTATGCAAGTTTAACGAACTTCGAGACTTTTATGTAGTATAGCACACGGAAATCTTCCAAAACATCAAAATTTGAAAGTTTAACGACCTTCGTGACTTTTATGTAGTATAGCACACGAAAATCTTCCAAAGACTATAATTTGAAACTTTAATGAACTTCGTGAGTTTTATGTAGTATAGCTCACGAAAATATTCCGAAATATCAATGTACCCAAGTTTAACAAACTTCGTGACTTTTATGTAGTATAGCACACAAGATTCATCCAGAATGTTAAAATTTGAAAGTTTAACGACCTTCGTGACTTTTATGTACTATAGCACACGAAAATCTCCCAAAATATTAAAATTTATAAGTAAATAGAACTTCGTGACTTTTATGTAGTATAGCACACGAAAAAATCTTCCAAAATACCAGGGTATGCAAGTTTAACGAACTTCGAGACTTTTATGTATTATAGCACACAAAAGTCTTCCAAAATATTAAAATTTATAAGTTTAACGAACTTCGTGATTTTCATGTAGTATAGCACATGAAAAGCTTCCAAAGACCAAAAATTGCAAGTTTAACGAACTTTGTGACTTTTATGTAGTATAACACACGAAAATCTTCCAAAATACTCATGTAACCAAGTTTAACAAACTTCGTGACTTTTATGTAGTATAGCACATGAAAATCTTCCAAAATATTAAAATTTATAAGTTTAACGAACTTCATTACTTTTATGTAGTATAATACACGAAAATCTTCTGAAATATTAAAAATTCCAAGTTTAACAAACTTCGTGACTTTTATGTAGTATAGCACACGAAAATCTTCCAAAAGACCAAATTTTGCAAGTTTAACAAACTTTCGTTACTTTTATGTATTATAGCAAGCGAATTCTTCCAAAATACCAATATATACAAGTTTAACGAACTTCGAGATAATTATATATTATAGCACACGAAAATCTTCCAAAAAATTAAAATTTGTAAGTTTAACAAACTTCGTGACTTTTATGTAGTATAGCAAACAAAAATCTTCTAAAATACCAATGTAACCAAGTTTAACGAACTTCGTGACTTTTATGTAGTATAGCACACGGAAATCTTCCAAAACATCAAAATTTGAAAGTTTAACGACCTTCGTGACTTTTATGTAGTATAGCACACGAAAACCTCCCAAAATATTAAAATTTATAAGTAAATAGAACTTCGTGACTTTTATGTAGTATAGCACACGAAAAAATCTTCCAAAATACCAGGGTATGCAAGTTTAACAAACTTCGAGACTTTTATGTATTATAGCACACAAAAATCTTCCAAAATATTAAAATTTATAAGTTTAACGAACTTCGTGATTTTCATGTAGTATAGCACACGAAAAGCTTCCAAAGACCAAAATTTGCAAGTTTAACGAACTTCGTGACTTTTAAGTAGTATAACACACGAAAATCTTCCAAAATACCAATGTAACCAAGTTTAACAAACATCGTGACTTTTATGTAGTATAGCACATGAAAATCTTCCAAAATAGTAAAATTTATAAATTTAACGAACTACGTGACTTTTATGTAGTATAGTACACGAAAATCTTCAAAAATATTAAAATTTCCAAGTTTAACGAACTTCGTGACTTTTATGTAGTATAGCACACAAAAATCTTCCAAAAGACCAAATTTTGCAAGTTTAACAAACGTTGTGACTTTTATGTGTTATAGCATGCGAAAATCTTCCAAAATATCAATATATACAAGTTTAACGAAGTTCGAGATATTTATATATTATAGCACACGAAAATCTTACAAAAAATTAAAGTTTGTAAGTTTAACAAACTTCGTGACTTTTATGTAGTATAGCAAACAAAAATCTTCCAAAATACCAATGTAACCAAGTTTAACGAACTTCGTGACTTTGATATAGTATAGCACACGAAAATCTCCCAAAATATTAAAATTTATAAGTTTATTGAACTTCGTGACTTTAATGTAGTATAGCACACGGAAATCTTCCAAAATACCAGTTTATGCAAGTTTAACGAACTTCGAGACTTTTATGTAGTATAGCACACGGAAATCTTCCAAAACATCAAAATTTGAAAGTTTAACGACCTTCGTGACTTTTATGTAGTATAGCACACGAAAACCTCCCAAAATATTAAAATTTATAAGTAAAGAGAACTTCGTGACTTTTATGTAGTATAGCACACGAAAAAATCTTCCAAAATACCAGGGTATGCAAGTTTAACGAACTTCGAGACTTTTATGTATTATAGCACACAAAAATCTTCCAAAATATTAAAATTTATAAGTTTAACGAACTTCGTGATTTTCATGTAGTATAGCACACGAAAAGCTTCCAAAGACCAAAATTTGCAAGTTTAATGAACTTCGTGACTTTTAAGTAGTATAACACACGAAAATCTTCCAAAATACCAATGTAACCAAGTTTAACAAACATCGTGACTTTTATGTAGTATAGCACATGAAAATCTTCCAAAATAGTAAAATTTATAAATTTAACGAACTACGTGACTTTTATGTAGTATAGTACACGAAAATCTTCAAAAATTTTAAAATTTCCAAGTTTAACGAACTTCGTGACTTTTATGTAGTATAGCACACAAAAATCTTCCAAAAAACCAAATTTTGCAAGTTTAACAAACGTTGTGACTTTTATGTGTTATAGCATGCGAAAATCTTCCAAAATATCAATATATACAAGTTTAACGAAGTTCGAGATATTTATATATTATAGCACACGAAAATCTTACAAAAAATTAAAGTTTGTAAGTTTAACAAACTTCGTGACTTTTATGCAGTATAGCAAACAAAAATCTTCCAAAATACCAATGTAACCAAGTTTAACGAACTTCGTGACTTTGATATAGTATAGCACACGAAAATCTCCCAAAATATTAAAATTTATAAGTTTATTGAACTTCGTGACTTTAATGTAGTATAGCACACGGAAATCTTCCAAAATACCAGTTTATGCAAGTTTAACGAACTTCGAGACTTTTATGTATTATAGCACACGAAAATCTTCAAAAATTTAAAATTTGTAAGTTTAACGAGGTTCGTAACTTTTATGTAGTATAGCACACGAAAATCTTCCAAAGACTATAATTTGAAACTTTAATGAACTTCGTGAGTTTTATGTAGTATAGCTCACGAAAATATTCCGAAATATCAATGTACCCAAGTTTAACAAACTTCGTGACTTTTATGTAGTATAGCACACAAAATTCATCCAGAATGTTAAAATTTGAAAGTTTAACGACCTTCGTGACTTTTATGTACAATAGCACACGAAAATCTCCCAAAATATTAAAATTTATAAGTAAATAGAACTTCGTGACTTTTATGTAGTATAGCACACGAAAAAATCTTCCAAAATACCAGGGTATGCAAGTTTAACGAACTTCGAGACTTTTATGTATTATAGCACACAAAAATCTTCCAAAATATTAAAATTTATAAGTTTAACGAACTTCGTGATTTTCATGTAGTATAGCACACGAAAAGCTTCCAAAGACCAAAAATTGCAAGTTTAACGAACTTTGTGACTTTTATGTAGTATAACACACGAAAATCTTCCAAAATACTCATGTAACCAAGTTTAACAAATTTCGTGACTTTTATGTAGTATAGCACATGAAAATCTTCCAAAATATTAAAATTTATAAGTTTAACGAACTTCATTACTTTTATGTAGTATAATACACGAAAATCTTCTGAAATATTAAAAATTCCAAGTTTAACAAACTTCGTGACTTTTATGTAGTATAGCACACGAAAATCTTCCAAAAGACCAAATTTTGCAAGTTTAACAAACTTCGTTACTTTTATGTATTATAGCAAGCGAATTCTTCCAAAATACCAATATATACAAGTTTAACGAACTTCGAGATAATTATATATTATAGCACACGAAAATCTTCCAAAAAATTAAAATTTGTAAGTTTAACAAACTTCGTGACTTTTATGTAGTATAGCAAACAAAAATCTTCTAAAATACCAATGTAACCAAGTTTAACGAACTTCGTGACTTTTATGTAGTATAGCACACGGAAATCTTCCAAAACATCAAAATTTGAATGTTTAACGACCTTCGTGAATTTTATGTAGTATAGCACACGAAAACCTCCCAAAATATTAAAATTTATAAGTAAAGAGAACTTCGTGACTTTTATGTAGTATAGCACACGAAAAAATCTTCCAAAATACCAGGGTATGCAAGTTTAACGAACTTCGAGACTTTTATGTATTATAGCACACAAAAATCTTCCAAAATATTAAAATTTATAAGTTTAACGAACTTCGTGATTTTCATGTAGTATAGCACACGAAAAGCTTCCAAAGACCAAAATTTGCAAGTTTAACGAACTTCGTGACTTTTAAGTAGTATAACACACGAAAATCTTCCAAAATACCAATGTAACCAAGTTTAACAAGCATCGTGACTTTTATGTAGTATAGCTCATGAAAATCTTCCAAAATAGTAAAATTTATATATTTAACGAACTACGTGACTTTTATGTAGTATAGTACACGAAAATCTTCAAAAATATTAAAATTTCCAAGTTTAACGAACTTCGTGACTTTTATGTAGTATAGCACACAAAAATCTTCCAAAAGACCAAATTTTGCAAGTTTAACAAACGTTGTGACTTTTATGTGTTATAGCATGCGAAAATCTTCCAAAATATCAATATATACAAGTTTAACGAAGTTCGAGATATTTATATATTATAGCACACGAAAATCTTACAAAAAATTAAAATTTGTAAGTTTATTAAACTTCGTGACCTTTATGTAGTATAGCAAACAAAAATCTTTCAAAATACCAATGTAACCAAGTTTAACGAACTTCGTGACTTTTATATAGTATAACACACAAAAATCTCCCACAATATTAAAATTTATAAGTTTATTGAACTTCGTGACTTTATGTAGTATAGCACACGGAAATCTTCTAAAATACCAGTTTATGCAAGTTTAACAAACTTCGAGACTTTTATGTATTATAGCACACGAAAATCTTCAAAAATTTAAAATTTGTAAGTTTAACGAGGTTCGTAACTTTTATGCAGTATAGCAGACGAAAATTTTCCAAAGACTATAATTTGAAACTTTAATGAACTTCGTGAGTTTTATGTAGTATAACTCACGAAAATATTCTGAAATATCAATGTAACCAAGTTTAACAAACTTCGTGACTTTTATGTAGTATAGCACACAAAATTCATCCAGAATGTTAAAATTTGAAAGTTTAACGACCTTCGTGACTTTTATGTACTATAGCACACGGAAATCTCGCAAAATATTAAAATTTATAAGTAAATAGAACTTCGTGACTTTTATGTAGTATAGCACACGAAAAAATCTTCCAAAATACCAGGGTATGCAAGTTTAACGAACTTCGAGACTTTTATGTATTATAGCACACAAAAATCTTCCAAAATATTAAAATTTATAAGTTTAACGAACTTCGTGATTTTCATGTAGTATAGCACACGAAAAGCTTCCAAAGACCAAAAATTGCAAGTTTAACGAACTTCGTGGCTTTTAAGTAGTATAACACACGAAAATCTTCCAAAATACCAATGTACCCAAGTTTAACAAACATCGTGACTTTTATGTAGTATAGCACACAAAAATCTTCCAAAAGACCCAATTTTGCAAGTTTAACAAACTTTGTGACTTTTATGTATTATAGCATGTGAAAATCTTCCAAAATATCAATATATACAAGTTTAACGAACTTCGAGATATTTATATATTATAGCACACGAAAATCTTACAAAAAATTAAAAATTTGTAAGTTTAACAAACTTCGTGACTTTTATGTAGTATAGCAAACAAAAATCTTCCAAAATACCAATGTAACCAAGTTTAACGTACTTCGTGACTTTTATATAGTATAGCACACAAAAATCTCCGAAAATATTAAAATTTATAAGTTTATTGAACTTCGTGACTTTTATGTAGTATAGCACACGGAAATCTTCCAAAATACCAGTTTATTCAAGTTTAACGAACTTCGAGACTTTAATGTACAAATATCTTCCAAAATATTAAAATTTATAAGTTTAACGAACTTCGTGATTTTCATGTAGTATAGCACACGAAAAGCTTCCAAAGACCAAAATTTGCAAGTTTAACGAACTTCGTGACTTTTAAGTAGTATAACACACGAAAATCTTCCAAAATACCAATGTAACCAAGTTTAACAAACATCGTGACTTTTATGTAGTAAAGCACATGAAAATCTTCCAAAATAGTAAAATTTATAAATTTAACGAACTAAGTGACTTTTATGTAGTGTAGTACACGAAAATCTTCCAAAATATTAAAATTTCCAAGTTTAACGAACTTCGTGACTTTTATGTAGTATAGCACACAAAAATCTTCCAAAAGACCAAATTTTGCAAGTTTAACAAACTTTGTGATTTTTATGTATTATAGCAAGCAAATTCTTCCAAAATACCAATATATACAAGTTTAACAAACTTCGAGATATTTATATATTATAGCACACGAAAATCTTCCAAAAAATTAAAATTTGTAAGTTTAACAAACTTCGTGACTTTTATGTAGTATAGCAAACGAAAATCTTCCAAAATACCAATGTAACCATGTTTAACGAACTTCGTGACTTTTATATAGTATAGCACACGAAAATCTCCCAAAATATTAAAATTTATAAGTTTATTAAATTTCTTGACTTTTATGTAGTATAGCACACGAAAATCTTCCAAAATACCAGTGTATTCAAGTTTAACGAACTTCGAGACTTTTATGTATTATAGCACACAAAAATCTTCCAAAATATTAAAATTTATAAGTTTAACGAACTTCGTGATTTTCATGTAGTATAGCACACGAAAAGCTTCCAAAGACCAAAATTTGCAAGTTTAACGAACTTCGTGACTTTTAAGTAGTATAACACACGAAAATCTTCCAAAATACCAATGTAACCAAGTTTAACAAACATCGTGACTTTTATGTAGTATAGCACATGAAAATCTTCCAAAAGAGTAAAATTTATAAATTTAACGAACTAAGTGACTTTTATGTAGTGTAGTACACGAAAATCTTCCAAAATATTAAAATTTCCAAGTTTAACGAACTTCGTGACTTTTATGTAGTATAGCACACAAAAATCTTCCAAAAGACCAAATTTTGCAAGTTTAACAAACTTTGTGATTTTTATGTATTATAGCAAGCAAATTCTACCAAAATACCAATATATACAAGTTTAACGAACTTCGAGATATTTATATATTATAGCACACGAAAATCTTCCAAAAAATTAAAATTTATAAGTTTAACAAACTTCGTGACTTTTATGTAGTATAGCAAACGAAATTCTTCCAAAATACCAATGTAACCATGTTTAACGAACTTCGTGACTTTTATATAGTATAGCACACGAAAATCTCCCAAAATATTAAAATTTATAAGTTTATTAAATTTCTTGACTTTTATGTAGTATAGCACACGAAAATCTTCCAAAATACCAGTGTATTCAAGTTTAACGAACTTCGAGACTTTTATGTATTATAGCACACAAAAATCATCCAAAATTTTAAAATTTATAAGTTTAATGAACTTCGTGATTTTCATGTAGTATAACACACGAAAAGCTTCCAAAGCCCAAAAACTGCAAGTTTAACTAACTTCGTGACTTTTAAGTAGTATAACACACGAAAATCTTCCAAAATACCAATGTACCCAAGTTTAACAAACATCGTGACTTTTATGTAGTATAGCACATGAAAATCTTACAAAATAGTAAAATTTATAAATTTAACGAACTACGTGACTTTTATGTAATATAGTACACGAAAATCTCCCAAAATATTAAAATTTATAAGTTTATTGAACTTCGTGACTTTAATGTAGTATAGCACACGGAAATCTTCCAAAATACCAGTTTATGCAAGTTTAACGAACTTCGAGACTTTTATGTATTATAGCACACGAAAATCTTCAAAAATTTAAAATTTGTAAGTTTAACGAGGTTCGTAACTTTTATGTAGTATAGCACGCGAAAATCTTCCAAAGACTAAAATTTGCAACTTTAATGAACTTCGTGAGTTTTATGTAGTATAGCTCACGAAAATATTCCGAAATATCAATGTACCCAAGTTTAACAAACTTCGTGACTTTTATGTAGTATAGCACACAAAATTCATCTAGAATGTTAAAATTTGAAAGTTTAACGACCTTCGTGACTTTTATGTACTATAGCACACGAAAATCTCCCAAAATATTAAAATTTATAAGTAAATAGAACATCGTGACTTTTATGTAGTATAGCACACGAAAAAATCTTCCAAACTACCAGGGTATGCAAGTTTTGCGAACTTCGAGACTTTTATGTATTATAGCACACAAAAATCTTCCAAAATATTAAAATTTATAAGTTTAACGAACTTCGTGATTTTCATGTAGTATAGCACACGAAAAGCTTCCAAAGACCAAAATTTGCAAGTTTAACGAACTTCGTGACTTTTAAGTAGTATAACACACGAAAATCTTCCAAAATACCAATGTAACCAAGTTTAACAAGCATCGTGACTTTTATGTAGTATAGCTCAAGAAAATCTTCCAAAATAGTAAAATTTATATATTTAACGAACTACGTGACTTTTATGTAGTATAGTACACGAAAATCTTCAAAAATATTAAAATTTCCAAGTTTAACGAACTTCGTGACTTTTATGTAGTATAGCACACAAAAATCTTCCAAAAGACCAAATTTTGCAAGTTTAACAAACGTTGTGACTTTTATGTGTTATAGCATGCGAAAATCTTCCAAAATATCAATATATACAAGTTTAACGAAGTTCGAGATATTTATATATTATAGCACACGAAAATCTTACAAAAAATTAAAATTAGTAAGTTTAACAAACTTCGTGACCTTTATGTAGTATAGCAAACAAAAATCTTTCAAAATACCAATGTAACCAAGTTTAACGAACTTCGTGACTTTTATATAGTATAACACACAAAAATCTCCCACAATATTAAAATTTATAAGTTTATTGAACTTCGTGACTTTATGTAGTATAGCACACGGAAATCTTCTAAAATACCAGTTTATGCAAGTTTAACAAACTTCGAGACTTTTATGTATTATAGCACACGAAAATCTTCAAAAATTTAAATTTTGTAAGTTTAACGAGGTTCGTAACTTTTATGTAGTATAGCAGACGAAAATTTTACAAAGACTATAATTTGAAACTTTAATGAACTTCGTGAGTTTTATGTAGTATAACTCACGAAAATATTCTGAAATATCAATGTAACCAAGTTTAACAAACTTCGTGACTTTTATGTAGTATAGCACACAAAATTCATCCAGAATGTTAAAATTTGAAAGTTTAACGACCTTCGTGACTTTTATGTACTATAGCACACGGAAATCTCCCAAAATATTAAAATTTATAAGTAAATAGAACTTCGTGACTTTTATGTAGTATAGCACACGAAAAAATCTTCCAAAATACCAGGGTATGCAAGTTTAACGAACTTCGAGACTTTTATGTATTATAGCACACAAAAATCTTCCAAAATATTAAAATTTATAAGTTTAACGAACTTCGTGATTTTCATGTAGTATAGCACACGAAAAGCTTCCAAAGACCAAAAATTGCAAGTTTAACGAACTTCGTGGCTTTTAAGTAGTATAACACACGAAAATCTTCCAAAAGACCAAATTTTGCAAGTTTAACAAACTTCGTGACTTTTATGTAGTATAGCACACAAAAATCTACCAAAAGACCAAATTTTGCAAGTTTAACAAACGTTGTGACTCTTATGTATTATAGCATGCGAAAATCTTCCAAAATATCAATATATACAAGTTTAACGAACTTCGAGATATTTATATATTATAGCACACGAAAATCTTACAAAAAATTAAAATTGGTAAGTTTAACAAACTTCGTGACTTTTATGTAGTATAGCAAACAAAAATCTTTCAAAATACCAATGTAACCAAGTTTAACGAACTTCGTGACATTTATATAGTATAGCACACAAAAATCTCCCACAATATTAAAATTTATAAGTTTATTGAACTTCGTGACTTTTATGTAGTATAGCACATGGAAATCTTCCAAAATACTAGTTTATGCAAGTGTAACGAACTTTGAGACTTTAATGTACAAATATCTTCCAAAATATTAAAATTTATAAGTTTAACGAACTTCGTGATTTTCATGTAGTATAGCACACGAAAAGCTTCCAAAGACCAAAATTTGCAAGTTTAACGAACTTCGTGACTTTTAAGTAGTATAACACACGAAAATCTTCCAAAATACCAATGTAACCAAGTTTAACAAACATCGTGACTTTTATGTAGTATAGCACATGAAAATCTTCCAAAATAGTAAAATTTATAAATTTAACGAACTAAGTGACTTTCATGTAGTGTAGTACACGAAAATCTTCCAAAATATTAAAATTTCCAAGTTTAACGAACTTCGTGACTTTTATGTAGTATAGCACACAAAAATCTTCCAAAAGACCAAATTTTGCAAGTTTAACAAACTTTGTGATTTTTATGTATTATAGCAAGCAAATTCTTCCAAAATACCAATATATACAAGTTTAACGAACTTCGAGATATTTATATATTATAGCACACGAAAATCTTCCAAAAAATTAAAATTTGTAAGTTTAACAAACTTCGTGACTTTTATGTAGTATAGCAAACGAAAAT
>NC_081185.1:86034604-86189224 GCF_029867415.1 Vicia villosa
GGGCTAAACATGAAAGTTACACAAAGCTAAGTCCTATTTTTGTTTCCAATCTTCTTCTTTTGAAGTTTTCAATCTTCAATCTTCATTCACACTTCTTATTGCTTTACCACGGATGTCATTGCACATGAAACAAGAGAAAGAAATGGTTAGAATCCACAAAAATATAAATATGAACAAGAATTTTTCAAGAGGATACACAAGTTCATCATTAGGGTTTGATGAAGGAATCAGAATTTTGTCAAGGGAGTTGTTTTCAATCAACAAAAGGCCTCATACAATGTCATAATTAATCATGGGCCCTAAAAGCAATCCTATTGCAAATCACAAAACTAGGTTTTGGTTCACAAAAGAAATTAGCAAAGGAGTTTAAGAAAATAGACAAAGCTGCCAAGATTTCTGTCGTCCAAACAAATTCACAAGGCCCAATTTTATGGCCTGTCCAAAACCATTCTGTCCTCAAAACAAGACAAAACAGCCACCCTGCTATCACTATGTTGCTGCCAGTATCAGAAATTGCAAGAAAATGGTAAAATACAAACTGTTACACAAAAGCAGCCTGCAGCATTTCCCTTTATAATTCCAAACCAAGTTTGAATCCATCCAACCCTAGAATTGTTCCCAAACCTAGAGACTATATATGACACTGTTTCATTGAAGAAAAGGAGGCTCATCGGCAAACCCTAGCCGCAGCAGAAACCAAACATTCACAAACCATAAACTTGTTCATCATACCAAAAAAACGATTTTCAGAAATGGTAAAAGAGTGGAACACAATACTAAGTTCATATAACACAAATTCATTGAAACCCTAAACATTTTCATCATCATTTTCCATCAACACAAAACCCTTCAGAATATTGAGAGAGGAAGAGATTAAAGAACTAGAAAAATCTCACCCGATTCATAACTATTTTATCATCATCTTCATAGCCAAACCGCAACATAACACCTTCATTCACCGAGCCACCCTCACCTTCGTTCACACTCAAACCAATAGAAAAACCGATACACAGACACAAACTAACTCACAGCAACCTTAGACCTCGCTCATACCACACGCTCATACCACACGCGTACAGAAACATGTGAACCGGAGAAGAAGACGAAGAATTCGAGAGCAAACGAGAAGAACCAAAGTGAAGTTCAAGAAACATACCTGAAATTCCATGGTTTACAGTGTATTTTTTTTCTCTCTCCTTTTTCCCTTTGCATTTTTGTTTTTTTGTTTCTGTTATAATCAATGCTTGTACCTTGTATTCCTCTGATGAACATTGCTGTATAAAGGTTCAATTTGGGGGTTGGGGTTCATTGTGTGTCTGATTCCTGGGTTATGTGTTTTGCTTGTGTTAGCGAGAGAGTAGAGAGACTGAGAAAACGAAGTGAAATCGAGAGGTTGAGTGAGATTTCTGGGTTTGTCTTCGTTTAGCACAGAGGAGATATGGCGAGCATGAATCGAGAGAGGAGAGATTGGTTAAGAGAATTCATAAGATCTTGTTGTTGTCCGAATCGAGAGAGATAGGAGATCGAGTTTTGTTGTGTGTTTGTCGTTGTTCGTCCACAGAATGAGAGAAAATGCGAGAGAGAAAGAGAGGACCGAAAGAGGGAAATTTGGGGATCGTTTGAGGCTAGGGTTTTTTGGACCCAGCATCTGAATTAGTGGGATTTCGGATCCCTAGTCCGACCCAGTAGCTGTTGGTATTGAGACCAGCTTCTAGCTTGTGGGCTCAGACCTTAAAGCCCAGGCGTTTTTAATTGTATCACCATCGATTTTCTTAACACATCCCCAGCACTTTTGTTTCATTTAATTGGGCTTACACCCTTTAGCCTGTCAACTTTTCTTAATTCTTAACTTAATTTTTAGTTTAGTTTTTGTTACTTTTTTTTAATAGATTTTAAAAAAATGATCTTTCCTTTTAATTCAAGAATAAATTAAAGTTTTTTTAGAATATGATTTTTGCTTGTATGTTTAAGTTTCTCTTATATCATCTTGTCGTATGTTTAGAATCATTCAAAATTTCGAAAAAAAAAACTTTTTTCATTCAAATAAACCTTAGTCCAATGCTAAGTCTTTTCGATTAATCTTATTTCTTACTTCACATATTTTTTATAAACCTTGGTCAACACCAAGTTTCTTTCTCATAATCAAAAATGCTTTTAATAATCGAATCGAGTTTAGTCTATGATGGATGAATCAAGAGGGGTTTGTACGTACTTGTACAAGTTGCTCTAAAACATTTAGACGATGGCCGTTAAGCTTTTGTTTGAATGCTTTGATTCCATTAAAGACCCTTAAAATTCAATTTGTCTCACCTTTCTCTACAAAATTCAATTTGTCTCACCTTTCTCTACAAAACGTTTTTTTTTTTATCAAATCGATTTCGGTTTATAATGGATGAATCAAGAAGGGGTTGTACGTACTTGTACAAGTTGCTCTAAAGCATTTAGACGATGGCCGTTAAGCTTTTGTTTGAATGCTTTGATTCCATTAAAGACCCTTAAAATTCAATTTGTCTCACCTTTTTTTTATTCCATAAAGAAACCTTTTAACTTAGTTCGCAACACTTTTTTTTTCATAAAAGAGCGATTCACACGTCGTTCATTAAAATCAAACAACAAAAATTCGTAGTTTTACCCCGAACTACGATTGCTCTGACTTTCCCATTGCACTAGGGAATACGTAGGCACAAGATACAAACGTCTTGGCGAGCACAATAATAAAAAACCTTTTTTTGTCCCTTTCTTTTTTCCAACCTAATAAATGACGCAAGTAGATAATAAGCTAACAATAGATCACAAGAATAACTAAATGGGTCCCATCGAGTACGATGGAGGTAAGGGGTGCTAATACCTTCCCCTTGCCTAACCGACTCCCGAACCCAAATTTGGTTGCGATGACCATCTTTGTCCATTTCATTTCATTTGTGGGTTTTATCAATATTTTCCCATTCCCATTGGAATAAATAAAATTTGGTGGTGACTCTGTTCGATACAATTTCGTGGCGATCATTTTTTGACCCGCGACACTTATTTCTCTTCTTCTACATTTCTAAAACTTTTGGCTTTAAAACTAAAGAGCAAAGCAATTAAGAGCCCATGATAAACCATGGATGCAAAGGGTGCCTTACACCTCCCCTTTGTATAAATTACCCCCATACTCATATTTCTTTAAAAAGGTTTTTCCTGTTCTTTTAGCCTTTCCTTAATTTGGATAAAATAAAAGTCGATGGCGACTCTTGCTTACCGCGACATTTTGATAAAGCCAGTTCACCGTATTACACTAATTCAGTAGCAACAGGGAATCCCACAGAGGTAGATGGCCCCTAGATTAACATAAACTCCTATGTGCTGCCATCCACAGCCTCTAGCAATCCCTGAATCAAAGAAAAGCAAGATACAATGCAGTGAAGATGAGATGAAAGAAGCAACAAGAATAGAAAAATGTTCATCATTTTATTAGCAGTTTGCCTCACGGTTACAACACTCATGTTGGGATGAGAGGTGTTGACTTAACCCCCAAGACAAAAACAGAGAATTGAAATTGCAAGAGTAGTATTGAAAAATGCACCTATCTTATTGTTGGATGAAGCAAGTTCATCAATTGAATCCGAGTCAAGCCGAGTGATACAAGAAGTTCTAGACACACTAATAATTGGAAACAAAACCACTATTTTAATATCGTATAGAGCTACAATGATGAGGCAGGTGGAGAATATTTTAGTGCTTAATCACGAGGCACGAAAGCAAACATTTACAGAATAGGTTTATAATTTTTCACTTTTCATTTTACTACAATTCTTAAAAAACCTCAACCACAAAATTACAACATAAACTGGTCAATTTTAAGAATATAGCCACATAACCAATCAAATGCAGGTCCTATTTTACATGTTAGTTCAAATTACCAAGAAAGATAATCACATCATATGCGTTGAGGGGAAATTAGTACTTACAGTAGCTACACGTCTTTCACTGAAATATTTGCATTTCTATAATGCCTTGTAAAGTTCACCTTTAGGTGCAAACTCTAAAATCAAATACACTCTTTTCTACAATGAATTAATTTCACATAGAAAACGTTAATAGCAGGTCGCATCATTTAACTTTCTTCAACAATACACAGTTCAATTCTATAATAATGAAAGACTATGTATCTTTATGTGTCATAAGTATTTTATTACCTGAGAATGTATTTTACATGCTTTCCAACAGAGACATCTCTTAAGGGAAGGTGTTCACCAGTTCCAACATATCGCACAAACCCGTGAGCATTATCAACACCAAACAAATCAAAAATTAAATCAAAAGACTTTAGGAAGGCCGCGAGATGAGGAGTACGAATCGGTCGGAGTTGGAGAAACAGTTGTCGGCAGGGGGTTGTTTGAAACTACACAGAAAACTCAACCAACCATAATCATTACTCAATTAATGAAAATTGAACAGAAAATTCAGCCAACCAAAAAATATATAATGAGGACGGTCGAAGATAGTAGCTGCTGAAAGAAGTAGCAGTTCTACTAGCAGAGGATCGAAGGATCCTAAAAGTAAATGGGAAATATTTAAAGAGATATAAGCCATTTATGCATGAGGTGAAGATTGCAACAACGTAGATATCAGAAATCAACATTGCAAGCTAAGATAGCGAATACATATTTTATTCCAAAATATTGATTTTGCCAAAATAGGCTACATACTACAGAGAAATACAAAAAGTGATGCATAACACCTAAAATTCATCAAAATTAACAAAATAACCCTGAAAGATAACAAAATAAGAAACCTACAAAGTCTTCAATGTCTCTTTAATTAACCCTAAGATCCAAGTCCTCCAGGCTCAGCGAGGGGCAACTCTCGGCCTCGAAAGCATCGAAAGGCCCCGTTACGCGTAGCCTTCTGTTAGCTGAAGATTTCATTTCATAAATATTTTCCTTCGAAGAAGTTGAGAATCGAAGAAAAGATGGTTACTGATGACCATCCCTTAAAAAGTAAGAAAATGACTACTGATGGTCATGCTTCGAAGATAAAGACTTCTAAGTTCGATGAAGATAGTGAACACTGAAAGACTGATGAAAACATATGTCTTCGGGACTTAGACAAAATTTATAAAGTATGTATTTAAGTGTTACTACTTAGCGTGTTTTCATAGTGTTTTTTACACTGCCACGCGTCGAAGACGGACTCAGGCGGGGAAGATTTGAAATTCGAAGACGGTTTCATAACTGTCCAAATACAGATGGCTTCGCTGGAAGTTCTGATGAGAAACGTGGCAGCAGATTAGTGTAGGACCGTTAAGGTCGAAACTAGTATAAATAGGGGTCTTAATGTTAGGATTCCGTGTGTTCATTTTGTACAAATCACTCACATATTTACTCAAGTATCAAGTGTTACGAGAAAGAGTTCGCTGAGAAAATGTACGTATGACACCACCATTTTAATACATGTGTATTGTATTTCATTTTCGAATATATTTCTGAATTACTGCATTCCATTTATTTCTTGTCATTTACATTCCTGTATCTTTATTTTAAATCACTTACTTTCGAATTTACTTTCATGATCATTTACTTTCAAAGTCTTTAACGTTTCTGCAGTTTAAGATTCTTTATGTTTTGACAATCTTTAAGTTTTGTATGTTATGTTATTTATCTTTTTTGTTGAAGTTATAATTACATATAACGAAGCAATTACCAAGATTCTTGAATCGAACAATACTCATCGAAGAGGACAAATTACGAATATGATTCAAATGAACATTGATAACAATCTTCTTGACTATGTGTCCTAGGATCAATCTAGTCGATCCTGCAAGTAACCAAATCATATTTATTATAGTTTGGAAGACTAGCGGTTGTTTATCGGAAATCACCGTAAACAAATTGGCACGCCCAGTGGGACAGTGTCACGCGAATTGTTTTTAATCAATTGTTTTGTTTTTGTCTAGACAATATCAAGACCTTGTATAAACCTTAGGAACGGTAAACTAAAGAACAGTGCACAACCGATTCCCAAACGAAGGTACAACAGGAAAATGGCTGTCACAGCCAGTGCAGGGGGTGATCAGGATCCCCCCACAAGTTTCAGGATCAGGAGCGGCACATTCGACTTCCAGTCAGGGGAACACAGAATACGACGGGTCCAAATGGATCGAGACCTGCAGACAATTCCCAGACTACGCCTGAAAATACTACAGGGCATTCAGGAACTGTTCCAGTTTCGGCATCGACAACCGCACCCTCGTCCACAAGTGCAGATGATGTACTATATCCCTTGACAAACGCTGCAAACAATACGTTTGGTCAAGGCACAAATTCTGGCTTCGGATGGAGACCAAATAGTCCATATGGAATGCCATACCCATTTGGACCAGACGTACGAGGGGCAAGACCTATAAATGCCTCAACTAATAATACGACATTTTCACCAAATGTTAGTTCAGTGGGTCGAAGTGGACGCAACACTAATTTTTCTACCCAAATACCCAATTTTACCACGAATAACCAAGCCGCATTTCGACAAGAAAATGGATGCAAGCAACCATGATATGGTAGGGGTTTTGGCCAGAGAACTAACTTCAGTCTTGAATCCACTAATGGCAAGTGTTACTACGACAAATAGAGAAAACGTAGAAATTTTCCAAAAGATATCATCTCAAATGAATCGAATGGCAGAATTCATGGGAGTACCACCACCTAAGAGGAAAGACAAACAGCCTGCGAATCAAGAAGAGAGGCCTATTTTGGAGCCTGTGTGCAAGATATGGTTCCCCCACCTAGGACGGCTCCTAGGGATATAGGCCCCTCACGAAGGATGGAGTCGTTCGAAAAGACTCCAGTAATTAACTTAGAGGATTCAAATCAAAGGACCGTCCCCTTTCGACAGGAAATGGAGGAAGAACGACCCAGATTGAGGATTTTGGGGTAGGGACGAACATCCAGATGAGATTGTCCAAAGAGTTAGAAGAGAAAATCTGGCCACAGAAAATAATTTAACTGCCATGATAGAAAGGGTTATGGCCAATAATGGCCTTAGTACTGGACTCAGACGTCCAAATTATACATCCCCTATATCAGATTTTATCATGCAGACAGAATTGCCTAGGGGAACTAAGGTTCCTAAATTCACAAAATTTTCTGGCGAAACTAATGAGTCAACTGTGGAACATATTGCTAGATATTTAACAGAAGCAGGAGACTTAGCGGGAAACGAGGATCTAAGGATTAAATATTTCCCTAGTTCGCTGACAAAAAATGCCTTCATCTGGTTCACCACTTTGCCACCAAATTCGATAGATGCATGGGCATACTTAGAAAGGTTGTTCCACGAGCAATTCTACATGGGTCAAACTAAGATAAGTCTGAAAGAATTGGCCAGTGTTAAGAGAAAATTCGCAGAAACAATTGATGACTACTTGAATAGGTTCCGCCTGTTGAAATCAAGGTGTTTTACGACAGTTCCGGAACATGAACTCGTCGAAATGGCTGCGGGTGGTTTGGATTATTCAATAAGAAAGAAACTAGATACCCAATACCTCAGGGACATGGCCCAATTAGCAGATAGGGTTCGACAGGTCGAACGCCTGAAGGCAGAAAAAGCTAGGGCAAATAAAAGCTATAAGAAAGAAAGAGTGGCGTACGTCGAAGCCGAGGATGTTGATGATGAGTCTTTCAATGACTCATATAGCCCTGAAGAAGTCGAAATAGACTTGGCTGAATTAAAAGAAGCGCCACCTTATGCTTGCAAATTGTTAAATCCAGCAAATGGAAAAAACCCAGTAGAAAATGATAAGAATGATAGGTTCCCTAAGAAAACTTATACATTTGACATTACCAAATGTGATGAAATATTTGATTTACTGGTAAAAGATGGCCAAATGATACTACCTCCAAATTCCAAAATTCCTCCGTTGGAACAACGGAAGAAAAGAGGTTTTTGTAAATATCATGGTTTTCTAGGCCATAAAACTTCTCAATGTTTTCTTTTCAGGGATCTAATTCAAAATGCTCTCATTGATGGAAGGTTGAAGTTTGCCGACAAAACCAAGAGTCAAATGAGGGTAGATTCAAATCCTCTGAACATTGCTGACGCTAGCTTCTGTGAGGTAGAAGATATCAACATGGTGGAGGCGTCTGAAGTCGAAGTTGTAGAAACTAAATCAATGTTCAATGGAAAGCAGGCTATTGAAAGCCTAAATGGTGACATAATCTTCAATACTGATGTTGAAGAATCTTCCAAGGCAGAGATAACTGAAGCCTCGAAGGAAGAAAGCAGCGAGGCCACTGAAGACCTCAGGATGAAACTCCAGAAAATACAAATCTCTGAAGTTCCTCCAGTAGCAGTTAACATGGTCAGTGCCAGACGCCCAGTATCTGAGTTTGGCGAATTAGAGACTTGGTTAACAAGGCAAAATGGGGGCATCGAAGCTCCACCAAAAACTGAAAGCCTCAAAGAATATCTCTGGAATTGTCACGAGAGAAATGGTGGTAAGCAATGGATGTGTCCAAGGTGTTCGATCATGCTGAATCGAAGAGTCGAAGCCAACTTCGAGAGGGCTCGACGCGAAAGATGGGAACATCCAGGAAGAGAGCCAAATCCCCTACTACAACTATATCCAAAGATGGATGAGAGCTTGGTAGGATTTTTGGTCAGATGCCACAAAGGAAACACTGAAGTTGCTCTGTGTCCCAGATGTGGGGCAGTCTATGATGAAAGGCTCGCACGATCATTCGAACGCGTGTACTGCCATATGAGTAGGGAAACTCAGGGGTTGCGTCCTAACCTTTATGGTTTCGACATATGGACTCCGACAAAGAGGCTTGATAGCCCACACCCTAGAGCTCGAAGAGTGACTTTCAAAGTCCCTGCAAATGCACCCAGGGATAGGTGGATACAAGCTGATGCAAGAACCAACAAATGGCGGAGTTGGGACCAAGGTGGAAGAACCGCAATGGCATATAGGAAACAATTTCAAAGACCAAATCGAGAGGCGAATCGATTGGAGAATTATAAGGGAAAAAATCCTATGTCTCGGTCCCAGTGGAGAAGGCATCAGAGGATGAAAAAGTCTCAGAAGGAATACAGGCCAAGAGAAGCTGGAGAATCTAGTAGCAACCAAGTCTCATACCAGGGGGCAAAGTCAAACAAACCTCCGGTGGAACGCAGGTTGTTCGAAGCTGAGAAACTCTTAGATGAAGAAGAGAAGATGCGTTCAAACTCCTGGAAAGAAGAGGATAGAATGACAAATGATTTTGATTCCGATGGAGTGTCATCCATAAATATTAATTGTAATGTAGTATCTGTACTCCCTCACGAGTTTAACCAGGAAGTTGAAGTAGAAGACTGCGAAGAGGTTGATATCGAAGAAATGACAAAACACAGACCTGTGTGTTACTATGTGCTGAATAATGGTGCAGTAGAAGAACAGAATGCTTTCTTCGAAAGACCAGATGAGGGTATGCGAAACCACTTGAAGCCACTCTACATCAGGGCTAAGATTGAGAATGTTGGCATTAATAAAGTCTTAGTTGATGGAGGAGCAGCAGTGAACTTAATGCCTCAATATATGCTGAAAAGAATTGGTATGTTCGATACAGATATAAGGCCACATAACATGGTTTTATCTAACTATGAAGGCAAAATAGGACAAACACTGGGAGTTGTTCAAGTCAACTTGACAGTAGGTTCAGTTACCAGGCCAACCATGTTTATGGTTATACCGGCAAAAGCAAACTACAACCTTTTGCTTGGTAGGGAATGGATTCATGGGGTAGCAGCTGTACCCTCAACAATGCATCAGAGGGTGACAATTTGGAGAGAAGATGGTATAGTGGAGAATATCGAAGGTGATCAGAGTTACTACATGGCTGAAGTCAACCAGGTGAATAAAACCAACTTCGATAGGAACTTGGCAAACATAGGCCCTTGTCATGCTGCTGAAGAGATGTATACCCCAAACAAAAATGCATTGTACTATTTGACTTTGCACCCAAATGGATTCCAATGGGACAGAGAGATCATGGATGGTCCACCAGATACAACACCATTGGAGAATTATCAAACAGTACGGCCAACAGGCTGGGATGATGACGTTAATAATGTCTGAGTCTGTGTTCTTCGAAAAGATTTCGGCCTATGTGGCCGAGAATAAAAGAAAGACGGTTCTCGAAGCCGAACTATCAAGTACAAAGATAGATACAGTTCCGACCAAAGGAGGAATATCAGAATTGGAGATACGTACGAGTTTCGAACTCCCTGAAGACACGGCTCCAGTTGAAGAGATCATAAGAGAAGAACCAAGTCAGAGGTTAGATGCAATATACGACGAGGAACCTTTGGGATTCGAAAAAGACCCAATGGCGTCGAACATAAAGATGTTGGCCCAAGATCCTCTTGAAGAAGTAAATCTTGGAGACAATGATCAAAAGAGAATAACATATATCAGCGCGAAACTAGAGCCAGAGTTGAAAGCAACGATCATAAAAATGTTGAAAGACAACAGAGATTGTTTTGCTTGGGATTATGATGAGATGCCTGGTCTCGGAAGAGATTTAGTCGAATTGAAGTTGCCAATAAAAGAAGGGAAGAAGCCAATAAAGCAAACTCCCAGAAGATTCGCGCCGGAGATTCACTCGAAGATTAAGACAGAGGTCGAAAGACTCTTGCGTTGCAAATTTATCCGAACTACAAGGTATGTCGAGTGGATTGCTAATATAGTACCCGTAATTAAAAAGAATGGCTCATTAAGAGTATGCATAGACTTTCGCGACCTTAATGCAGCTACTCCTAAAGATGAGTATCCCATGCCTGTAGCAAAAATGCTAGTAGACTCAGCCGCAGGGTTTGAGTACTTGAGCATGTTGGATGGATATTCGGGATACAATCAAATTTTTATAGCAGAAGATGATGTATCCAAGACAGCATTTCGTTGCCTAGGAGCAATAGGCACTTACGAATGGGTTGTGATGCCTTTTGGTTTGAAAAACGCTGGGGCAACTTATCAAAGAGCAATGAATTCTATATTTCATGACTTTATAGAAACATTCATGCAAGTGTATATAGATGAAATTGTGGTAAAATCTACCTCGGGTATGAGTCATCTCGATCATCTAAGCCAATCATTCGAAAGAATGAGGAAATATGGCTTGAAGATGAACCCCCTTAAATGTGCTTTCTTTGTGCAGGCAGGTGATTTCTTGGGTTTCGTAGTCCACAAAAAAGGGATAGAAATCAACCAAAACAAGACAAAAGCCATTATGGAAACCAAGTCTCCATCCACGAAGAAAGAATTGCAGTCTTTATTGGGTAAGATAAATTTCTTAAGAAGATTTATCTCTAACTTAAGTGGACGCACCCAAGCTTTCTCGCCCCTATTACGGCTTAAGCAAGGAAAGTTCGAATGGCGTGCAGAACATCAAGAAGCTTTCGATCAAATAAAGCAATACTTGACGTGTCCACCAATTCTCATTTCCCCAAATGGGAAGAAGCACATGCGCCTATATATTTCAGCATCAGATAAAACAATAGGCAGCATGTTAGCCCAAGAAGATGAGAACGGCATTGAAAGAGCCATTTATTACTTAAGTAGAGTACTCAATGATGCAGAGACTAGATATACTGATATAGAAAAGCTCTGCCTTTGTTTGTATTTCTCTTGTATCAAACTTAAGTATTATATAAAGCCAGTTGATGTTTACGTTTCATCTCATTGTGACGTTATTAAACACATGTTATCTAAGCCAATACTACACAGTCGAATTGGCAAGTGGGCTTTAGCCCTTACTGAATATTCATTAATATTTCAGCCTCTCAAGGCAATGAAAGGTCAAATTGTGTCAGATTTCATTGTTGACCATGCGGTGGTTGAGAATCATCAGCATTATGTGGATTTGAAACCTTGGAAGTTATATTTCGATGGTTCAACACATAGAGAGGGTACTGGTGTTGGAATATTGATAATTTCTCCTGATGGAATTCCAACAAAGCTCAAGTATAAAATTGAAGGTCCATTATGCTCCAATAATGAAGCTGAATATGAAGCATTGATTGCTGGACTTGAGGCTTTGTTAGAATTGGGGGCAACCAGAGTCGAAATTAAAGGAGACTCCGAATTGGTCATCAAGCAATTGACAAAAGAGTACAAGTGTATCAAAGAGAATTTGATCATGTATTTTGTTATTGCAAATAGGCTACTCAAGAAATTTGAATATGTGGAATTAAAACACGTATCAAGAGTGAATAACCAGGAAGCAAACGACTTGGCACAATTAGCTTCAGGATATAAAGTATCAAAAGAAAAGTTGGAAGAATTGATTGAAGTAAGAGGAAGAGCAATGTTTACTAAACTTTCGCCAAGTGATCTGGAGAACTCACGATTGGGTTATGCCAACAAAGAACAATTCGAGGTACTGAATATAGACTCATTGGCAGACACAGATTGGAGGAGTCCAATTATTAACTATCTGAAAAATCCTTCGACGGATACAGACAGAAAAATCAAGTATAGAGCCCTGTCATATTATCTGATGGGAAATGAATTGTTCAAGAAAACTCCTGAAGGGGTATTGTTAAAATGCTTGGGAGAAGCAGAAGCGTACTTGGCTCTGTCGAACGTACATAGTGGGGCATGTGGTGCACATCAAGCAGGGCACAAAATGAAATAGCTCTTGTTTCGATATGGGATGTATTGGCCTTCGATGTTAAAAGATTGCATAGAATTTGCAAAAGGGTGCCAAGAATGCCAAGAACATGCAGGTATCCAACACGCCCCAGCAAACGAACTAAGTACGATAGTAAAACCATGGCCTTTTAGGGGATGGGCACTAGATTTGATTGGAGAAATTCACCCCAAGTCCTCTAAAGGTCAAAGATACATTTTGGTGGGAATAGACTATTTCACAAAATGGGTCGAAGCAATACCGCTGGCAAATGTGGATCAAAAGGCTGTGATTGAGTTTATTCAAAAACATATTATATATAGGTTTGGAATCCCAGAAAGCATAACAACGGATCAAGGATCAGTCTTTACTGGACGAAAAATGCAAGACTTTGCCAGAGAAATAGGTTTCAAGTTATTTACTTCTACACCTTATTATGCTCAAGAAAATGGCCAGGTTGAAGCAGCAAACAAAGTAATAATTGGCCTTATTAAGAAACATGTGGGAAAGAGACCCAAGAATTGGCATAAGACTTTAGATCAGGCACTTTGGGCTTGTCGAACATCTCCAAAAGAAGCCACAAATACAACTCCTTTTCAGTTAACGTTTGGACATGATGCAGTACTTCCAATTGAGATATGTTTGCAATCAGTAAGAATACAAAGGCAAGCAGACATTTCTCCCAACGTATACTGGGAATTAATGATGAACGAGTTAGTAGATTTGGATGAAGACAGGCTTCGAGCATTGGAAATGATAAAGAGGCAAAAGGAAAGAGTGTCCAGAGCATATAACAAAAAGGTGAAGGGTAAAACTTTTGTTAATAATGATCTAGTTTGGAAAGTTATTTTACCTATAGATCGAAAGAATCAGGCACTTGGTAAATGGTCCCCACATTGGGAAGGACCCTTTCGAATCTTAAAAGTATTCTCGAACAATGCTTACGAAATTGAAGAGTTAGCAGAAGATCGCAGGATCTTAAGAGTGAACGGGAAATATTTGAAGAGATATAAACCTAGCATGCATGAAGTAAAGATTGCAAAGACGTAGACACTCAAGGTACTACGAAAAGCCAAAATGGTCAGGCATGTGTCAAAATATACTTCACATTGATCAAAATGGCTTCAGAATCAGAAAGAATTATGGAAAGAAAAATCAAGGAAAACACCAAAATATTATTTTCATTGCAAGCATGGAAATACATTCATTACAAAAAGATCCAAAAATAGGATCTGAGATTACAAAAAGAAAGGAAGGCATAGACATATAAAAAGATTAAACCTAAACTCGCTAGTTAATTCTGGCGTCTAAACCTTCCAAAGATAGCACAGGAAGAGGTTCAGCTTCGAACATGTCCCTAGCTCTAGAATCACGCATTCTTCTCACTACGCCTTTCTTAAGAAAAATGTAACTAAGGAGCCTCCCGTATGGAAGACAAGTTACACTCTCTCGACGGTCCACACCGATAGCAACAGCTTTGACAAGTCCTTTGAAGATCATCAAAGGTATGTTAATCTTTCTTCCCCGAAGACCACAGAGAATAAACTCCAGATCTTCAACCATGATGTTATTCTCATCGATCACCCGAGGTTGAAAGTTGCCTACGAGCATTTGGTGCCAGATCCTGATGGTTTTTGCGCTGAAGCGATCACTGTCCATGAGTGTTCTCAACATGATATGAGTAGTCATGCTGAAAACATTATCATCAAAAGTTGCTCCGGAGTTATTGCATCTTATGAGACTGGCAATAGTGGTGGGGGTAATGCTAAGGTGAGCATGTCGAATGGATGAATCAATGGTGGCTCTACCTTCAGGGTCTATGCGTAAAGACGCATTCATCCAAAACTCTGCCACCATATTAGGGTAGATGGCACCCTCCAGGACTTCCTCAAAGTAGAAGTTCAGTTCCTGATTAGCAAAGAGGGTTTCAATATTAATGAAATGACGAACAAGTTCATCCTCATCAAGTCTGAACTCACCCTTGATGAGAGCTTTGAGATCGTTAAAGGAGAGAATTCCAGCCATTTCAAGGAAAAATGGTGTTTGAGAGGAAAGAGTTGTGTTTTCTCTTTTTTCTGTGTTTTGGTTTGGAGAAGAAATACTTGAATGAAGAAATAAAAGTGATATGGAACCCTTTATATAGAAGGGGAATACTGAAGGTTGGTTTTACATTTTTAATGAGTGATTAGACTGCGGTTCGTTTTTCAAAATAAGAAGTTATGGCCTCCGCCGTTTCCCGCCCTTGGAAGTTGAGAAGTAATCATTAAACTGATGCACGCACGTCTTAAAACCGACGTTTTGGAGAAAATGACGTCACTTTTAATAATGATTATGGCTAGAAGAAGTGGAAACGTCAAGTCTAGAGGCAAGAGTGCTGCGAAGGATGTTCAGGTTCTACATATTGCATTTAATAAAAGCACTGTAGGAAATCTAAAGATATATTTGGCAGAAAATTGAAAGATTTGTTAAATTAATGCTGGCAAATATTATAGATAGAAATGGGAGTCAAGCATACAAATATTATATGTCTCGATTACAAAATAAAAATCCAACAAATGAAACAAGATTGAAGACATCTAGCTAAAGTCCTCAGGGAGATCCTTTTTGATCTTCAGGTATTGAGTTTCCCATGAGGACATTCGAAGTTCAATTAGTGCCCTTTGTTTCTTCAACTTTTCGATCTCTGGCACTAACTTCTGTGCAGTCTCGAAATGTTTGATTCCTGACTGCACCACTTCGAGCAAATCTTGTTGATTAGATTTTTTGAGGGCTGCTTGACTACTTTCAGCCTCCTTTATCTTGCCCTTGAGTACTTTGATTTCTTGCTTCCAAGAGTTGATTTTCTTCTCATAATCATCGACGGCCTTCTGATTTTCAGAATATTTGAGCCTGAGGGCCTCACCTTTTTTCGTTGCTTCTACAGCAGAATTCCATGAAGAGTCATGAGAGGCCACTGTCTCAGATAATTCTTTCTCGACATTTTGCTTTCGAAGAATGTTAGCTTGGAGTTGTTCAAGTAGAGAGCCTAGCAGAACAATCATCTCTGAGACTTCTGGGGAAACTTGAAGCAAATCTGCTTTCTTTAAAAGTTGATTTAAGTTATAACTTTTAACAGGGTCCCGGTTGAGAACATCTACAAGATTGACCCCAAAGAATCTCTCTTTTATCTGTCGAAGAAGACTAGGAATATCTTCCTTGTCACTAGAATCTGCAGTGGCAGTTGGTGAGACATTAAGGTCTGAAGGCGAAGGAGTATGCACATTCATGATAGCCTTTAAGAAACCAAGAGGATCAGTTTGTTTAAGTTGTTCAAGCTCCGAAGGAGTAGGCTTTGCAGGGGCAGGCGTCGAAGTTGTCTCAGGAATAGTTTTTGCATCGGGAGTCGAAGTTCCTTGAGAGATCGGTTTTTTTGGTTGAGAAGTCTCTTCCATAGCATCTTTCTCCGATGCAGAATCTTCGTTGCCATGTGATTGTTGGTTCACATTGTCGCTGCCGGAGAACGGATGATCCTCTTCCAAATATTTGCCTTGGTGAGTAGGTGGAGATTCATCAGTAGATTGTCTTTCTTCAATTGGCTCATTAGGTAATATGGTGGCAATTGGCCTAACATCTTCGAAGACTGGTGATAGAACATGAGTTTTTGCTCGAGAAGTATCTGTGTTGAACGAAGCAAAGTTAGTCGTAAGGATGAGCTTTCGAAGGGTTTAACTGACGAAAGTTGAAATTTAACAATTACCATAAAGTTTATCAACATCAATGGTGAGGCCATGGTCTTTAAAACCAGAAGTAGCAGTGCCAGCATCATCCTGCAATAACAAGGTAAAATGTCAGTGCAATTATTTAGTTAAAATCACAAGACAATATGTAGGACGAACGCAAGATACCTTAGGTGGATTGTACCTTAGGTGGATTGTTGTCTGGACTTGAATTATGACTTTCCAAAACAAGAGCATTGTTGGCAGTCTTTAAAGGAGACTCTTCAGAAGACGCCTTATTGCCAGGAGAAGCAGCTTTGGAAGGACTTGTCTTTTTCCCTTTTCTTGAAGGGGTAACTGCTTTATGCTTCTTTTTCTGTCCTTGTCTAGTCTGAGGAGGGGATTTGTCTTCGCCATCTGAGGCATTGGTCGAAGAAGCTTTACGCTTCGAACCCGTTGGGGGTTTCGAACTCTGGCAAGTAGAGAATAAGAAAAATGGGTACTATTCACAGATTATATAGAAAAATTGGGAGTATGTGATGAGTATGTACCGTGGGCTTCTTATCGGTAATGATCGAATCACTCTCGTTTGATTTGTCACTTTTAGATGTCTCAGACTCTTTTGGGGCAGAAGCTTCTTTAATCTTCCTCCTTCGTGCAACAGCTGTAGTTGAGACTGAAATTAGTATATCAGTAAAGAAAAGAAAAATCAGTCGAAAAGATTATCTTAATCCAAACCTTCAGGTATTGGAGTCAGGACACGGACATGTTTAAGATCTATATGAAGATGTCCTTTGAAAGTATCCAAGGTATGCTTAGTCGGAACCACTCGTTCAGCGCATTTTTTAGTACTCTCTCGAAGAATTTTGAGAATATTCCCACACACAAACCAGTCTGGGAAAGGAGGACTTAGAGCCACACCAAAATCAGCACTTGGTAGTGGAGGGAATTTTGGAGGATGAAGTTTGAAAGCCACTTCATAACGTAGTTCTGGTCGAACATACGAGGGCAATTTCAGTTTATTTAGTTTGGTGGAAAACTTTTCGCGCAAAGTGACTGCAGCCTCACGAACGGTCCGACTAAGATCATCAGGCCTATAGATAGTTTCAAAGAATTTTTGAAAAGCTTGGATTTCTTTAAGATGAGTTGAAGTACCTTTTTGGAAGTTCTCCTGCACATCAGTGAAAGCTGCGGTTAGTTCCTGGGCAAGGCTATCAGCATCAAAAATTTGAGAGTTATAATACTCTGTCCACCATTGATGGAAATCTGGTGTAGAGTAGAAAGAAGGTTCGAAAGGAATAGGAGAAAGGTTGGTGACGCCAATGTATTTGTTGATTTTTCGTTCACATTCTTCTTCAGTGAAATACAAAGTGTGGAAACACATATGGTTCCTTTTCTCATATAAGCACTTGCGTGTTATCTGAGCTAGCCCAAACTGTCTCGAGACCAAATTTGGTTGATAACACATGAGGATACATTGACCCTTTGATGGTCGAAGACGATGGGAAAATAATCTTGGAGTCAGAAAAGCTTCCCAAATTTCCATAGATTCGATTTGTTGATCTTGAGATGTTGGTGGAAATTTTCGAGTGAACCATTCAGGGCCTATTATTCTGTGTACAAATGGGGCCATAGAAGGATCGAACTGGTCACGCCGAGCAAACATCATTGAATACGCCAGGAAATGTTCATGAAGCTTTCCCATTTCTTCTTTTGGAGTTAGGTAAGCTAACCTGGTCCCCTCTATAGTTCGATTTTTGATTGTGCTGTCCTCCTCATTGACATCTCCTCGAAAGGGAAGATGAGTTTCGAATGTAGCGTTAAGCCACAGTTGCAATAACCAGAAAGGACCAGCATAAAGTAAACTGCCAGATTTGAAATTTTTAGTAAGATTTGCAGCTTCACTAAGGTTTTCGTAAAGAGACCCTAGAAGTAGTTGGCTGAGGTTGAGTTTTCTCCCAGCATGCAATTGATTAGCCATGCAAAGGTACCTCTTTGCAACCTGGATAGATCTTGAGCAGAAGGCGCACCGTGAAAGCCATAATGCTAGAAAAGCAATATGTTCTTCGTCAGATACTGTCGTTTCAGCGGTGATATGGTGCTTCTGGGTGAATGCCGTGTAAGTAACTTGCGAATCATTAAAACCTATAGTGTCATTATCCATGTCATTGGGATCGAAGGTTTCACCTGTTGGTCGAAGTCCCGTAATAGCAGCCACATCGAAAAGTGTGGGGGTAACCATGCCACATGGGAGATGGAAGGTATTGTGAGAAGCATCCCAGAAATGAACCGCTGCTACCAACATGGGTTGGTTGTATTCTAAACCTGTTTTTGACAGTTGGATCAAATCGTATATCCCTAACGATTTCCAGAAGGATCCTTTCTGTTTTTCTACTTTTTCTAACCAGGCATAGTACAAATCAGGATCTTTGGCTAAAGGGAATGACCTAAAAACTTTTACAGAGTTGGTCATATAGTTTAACCTAACTTTTGCTAAAGCTAAAGGGGTTGCAGTTGAAGTTTCCTCAACGTTAGCAGATTTGCCTAAAGGAGAACGACCGTCTTCATCTATCTTAACTTTGCTAACTATTGGTCTAGTTTTATAGTAAGCAGGAAAAAATTTATTCACAGATTGGATATTTTCACTCGGTAAAGGACCCATAAAGGCAAGAGTTTTTCCAGAAAGATCAAAAGGTATGATTACCTGGGAAGCGTAGATTGCGCGTATTTCTTCAGTATTAGGGTTTGGAACGAACTCTCGTTCCCCAGAACGTGTTGTTGATTGGAGCTTCACAGCGGGTTGAAGAACATTTGAAGATGAAGCCATGGAGAAGTTTTTGCTAAAGAGAGCAAGATTTTAAAAAGAGTGAAGATGTTTTCAGTTTTCTCGGTGTAGAAGATGAATGGAAGGCGGTATAAAGGCACAAGGTCAAGTATTTAAAGGTTTAACGGAAACCTTTTTAAATCTTTTGGGTAAAACCCGAGAGACACGTGGCGGTTGGTGATTTAATCCAACGGCGGTCGAATAAGTTAGCCTTACTCCTAGTATATAGGAATAATGATCAGTAAATAAGGTTAAAACGTGGGAATGTAAGTTATGAGAAGACATCTTTGAAAATGACAAGACGTTTCGGAAACAGTGTTATCAGTGATTATGACGTTAGTCAGCAGTCTTGGAACTTTCAAGGATCATAAAAACGAAATCTTATAATGACAAGAAACGCCTATTTCTGTTGATTCTCGAAACAGGCATTTATTGGGGGCAATTTGTTAGCTGAAGATTTCGTTTCATAAATATTGTCTTTCGAAGAAGTTGAGAATCGAAGAAAAGATGGTTACTGATGACCATCCCTTAAAAAATAAGAAAATGACTACTGATGGTCATGCTTCGAAGATAAAGACTTCTAAGTTCGTTGAAGATAGTGAACACTGAAAGACTAATAAAAGCATATGTCTTCGGGACTTAGACAAAATTTATAAAGTATGTATTTAAGTATTATTACTTAGCGTGTTTTCGTAGTGTTTTTAATACACTGCCACGCGTCGAAGACGGACTCAGGCGGGAAGATTTGAAATTCGAAGACGGTTTCGTAACTGTCCAATAACAGATGGCTTCGCTGGAAGTTCTGATAAGAAACGTGGCAGCAGATTAGTGTAGGACCGTTAAGGTCGAAACTAGTATAAATAGGGGTCTTTATGTTAGGATTCCGTGTGTTCATTTTGTACAAATCACTCACATATTTACTCAAGTATCAAGTGTTACGAGAAAGAGTTCGCTGAGAAAATGTACGTATGACACCACCATTTTAATACATGTGTATTGTATTTCATTTTCGAATATATTTCTGAATTACTGCATTCCATTTATTTCTTGTCATTTACATTCCTGTATCTTTATTTTAAATCACTTACTTTCGAATTTACTTTCATGATCATTTACTTTCAAAGTCTTTAACGTTTCTGCAGTTTAAGATTCTTTATGTTTTAACAATCTTTAAGTTTTGTATGTTATGTTATTTATCTTTTTTTTGTTGAAGTTATAATTACATATAACGAAGCAATTACCAAGATTCTTGAATCGAACAATACTCATCGAAGAGGACAAATTACGAATATGATTCAAATGAACATTGATAACAATCTTCTTGACTATGTGTCCTAGGATCAATCTAGTCGATCCTGCAAGTAAACAAATCATATTTATTATAGTTTGGAAGACTAGCGGTTGTTTACCGGAAATCACCGTAAATAGCTAGAAGAACTTCAAGGTCAGAAGACAAGAAGATGCTCTGCACCAAGCTGAATGACTCTGATATTCAAACGTTGTATCTACAAAGATCAGATCAGAAGCAAGTACAAGATGATAGGCTACGCTGACTGACAAAAGGAACGTTATAAGCTATTAAAGGCAAAGTCAGTTAAAGCAAGAAAAGCAAGGCTCGAGGTAGTTGTCAAAAGAGTGAAACATTAAATGCAATGCTGTACGAATCACGCAACACATTAAATGCTCCCAACGGTCATCTTCTTATAACGCCTATAAATAGAAGTTATGATGAGAAGCTCAAGACAACACTTTCACGCAAAATACAGAAACGCTGTCAAATTGAAAAGCTATCAAACTTCATCTTCAACCTCACATTACTTTTGTAATATCTTAGTGAGATTAAGCTTAGAACTTAAGAGAAATATCACAGTTGTGATTATAGCTTATTAAGAGCATCTTTAACGCAGGTTTTTAAATAGCTAATTTGTTATAGTTGACGGCAAGTATAGAGAACTAGCATTAAAGTTGATCTAGGTGGCAGTAGATATAAGTTGCCGTGATATCCAGAAGCAGCGTGAACTAATTGAATTGACACATTAAATATCATTAAAAATATAAAAATAAGTTATACTGTAGCATGAAAAACAACGTGAAGTTATATTTGGAAAAAGTTTGGTCAGATATAGTTAAAATTGTTATAAAACTAACTAAAATTATATAGAGATCAAAAGAAAGAGATAAATATTATGTTATCTTATTCCAAAGCGTGTTTTACATTGTAATATGGGTCTCTATTTATAGGACTCAAGGGAGATAGAAAATCATACATATTAAGCACATATTAAGTATGGAATAGGAAGATGAAGAACTAGAAGATGGATGGACATCCACTAACATAAATATTCATAACACTCCCCCTTGGATGTCCATTGAGGATATGCCTCGTTAAAACCTTACTAGAAAAAACCCAGTGGGAAAAATTCTTGTGAAGGAAAAAGAGTACAATATCCTTTGAATGTGAATTGCCTCGTTAAAAATCTTACCAGGAAAACCCAATGGGAAAAAACCATGGTGAAGGAAAAAAGAGTGCAAACATATGTTTTTCTCCCTCTCATGCAGACATTTACATGTGAGACGGTATTATTTGCATTAGTTGCTTAAAATTTCTTCTTGGAAGTGACTTCATGTAGTGCTAATAGTTATGCAGGATTTGATGAAGTTGTTGCCATGAGTTGTTTCATAGATCTCCATGAAATGGTTGTACCATCACATGTAAACAAATAACCTCTTTCTGATTTACCATTGTGAGAATCTGACAAGTAACCAGCATCTCTAAGATAACGAAGTATATGTTTGACTTCGTTCAAATGTCTTCATGTAGGCGAATAATTGTATCTTGGTAATAGATTGACCACAAACGATATATCGAGATGTGTATAATTAGCAAGGTACATTAGTGCTCCAATTGTACTAAGATATGGTACTTCATGACCAAACAATTTTTGTAATCATTTTCTTGAGGCCTGAAAGGATCTTTCTCTACAGCTCATGATATAACAATCATTGAAGTAATCGACGAATGAGATTTATCCATATAGAAGTGTTTCAACACTTTTCTATATAATCTTCCTGATGTACAAATACTCCATTGTCCAAATTCTCAATTTGTAAGGCTAGACATAATTTTTGTTTTTCCTAAGTCCTTCATCTCAAACTCTTTCTTTAAGGAATTTATAGATTTTGGAAGCTCTTCAGGAGTTCCAATAATATGTATGTCATTCACATAGATAACTAGTATTGCAAATTCTTTTCCACATCAATTTATGAAAATACAAGTACAAATTGAATTATTTGTATATTCATCATTTAGTAAATATTCACTGAGGCGATTATACCACATGCATCCAAATTCTTTCAGCTCATACAGATACTTGTTCAATTTGATGTAGTAGTTTTCTCGAGATTCTTAATTACGTGCCTCTGGTATATTGAACCCTTCAGAGAGTTTCAGGTAAATGTCACTATTAAGTGAACCATATAAATAAGATATCATTACACCCATCATGTTCAAATTAAGCCCTTCATGTGTTACAAGGCTAATTAATTATCAAAAATCGATTGAATCCACTACAGGTGAATATGTTTTATCAAAATCAATCTTAGGTCTTTGTGAAAATCATTGAGCAATAAATCAAACTTTATATCATTCTTATTTTTATTTTTTCACAAAAAAACTTATTTATATCACATTAGTTTCACATCTTGAGGTGTTCGGACTACAGGTCCAAAAGTGAGTTACTTGTAAATTGAGTTTAATTCTTCTTCAATTGAATATATTTATTTTGGCCAATTCTCACTTAGTCTACAATCTTTAATATACTTTGACTCATGATCCTCGTTACCATTGATCACTTTTAGCGCTATATTGTATACAAAGACATTGTCAATATTGACTGTATTCAGTTATCTCAATTTCGATTCCATTCCATTTCATCCATGACATAATTTATCGAGATCTCTTTATTTCATATTTCAAGTACTTGATTTGTTCTTCTGGAACTGAAAATTAAATTAGATCAAAGTGCTCTTAGCATTTTCATATCCTCACTTGGGTCATCTTTAGTTTCTTTTCTTAGTAGAGGACTTTTAACATTGTAACCAACTTTCATATCACGCTTCAGGCGCAACTACAACTCATTTGCAATATTATATTATCCAATAGGAGAATCCACTTTGAGTGGAGTATTACCAGCTGATAATTTATTTCATAAACTTTGCAAATGAATAATATTTTGAACTTTTGGTTCATATTGATTTGTACGAGGATCAATACAACAATGTATTTTAACTTGTTCATTTGAACTTCTTGTTCATGATTTCAGCTGTTCATTTCCCTCCCCCTAATATTGGGAAAATTAATTTATCAAGTGATAATCAGCCTACTGGGCTGCAATCAAGTATTTGATTATTTGCTCAAATTATATCCTCAAAATTGAGAGTCATATTAATTATATTTTTCCAATATTCTTTCATGACTCATCTTAATGTATTATATTGGAGCAATTGAAATATACACAACACATCCAAATGTTCACTAAGATGTGAAATAATAGAATAAATTAGGGAGGACTAAGATATAGTATATTGTTGGCTTAATGCAAATACATATCTTAATATCATACTTTGGGTGTTTCAAATATATAATTTAAAATTGATGATCTCATAAGTATCAACCATATAAATAACTTTAGACGTCTAAAGAATGGATCTTCAGGTCCATTTTCTTTTTATGAACATATATAACATGATATTCAATATCAATTTTAATAATATATGTGATACTTATACATGAATTTCTTAAAAAATCCAGAAAATAAGATCTTAGTCTAATTAGTTGAGAAAATAATTTCACAAACTTCTGGTTATGAGTAGAGACATATGCATGATCTTCTAGTCGATACAACAAATAATGTCATAAAAATGTAATTTCTCAAATTTTTATTTTCCTTTAGAAACACACAAAAATTGACTGGGTTGAAGAAACTTCTGGTTCTTCAATACAAATTATTTGCATCATATTATATCCGAGATGACCCAACCGGTTTTATCAACGACACATTTGAGTGTAATTTGTAAACTACTGGTTTACAATGACATGTGATTAAATTGTACTGATATAAGTGTAGGACAAGGGAAAAGCCTATAGCTTTTCTATTATACATTTTATTTCCAAATTCATTTGTGTAATACAAAAATATTCAATACCTTCAATATAATTCATGTGAATTATCTATGACGAAAATATTTAACAAGACATAAAGACAACACACAAAAAGAAAATATAAAGGATTAAAATTCATTTGAATCTCGACTCTATCAAAATATGAGCTTACTTTCATGTGCCTTTAAGATGGACTAACAAATGTCATCCATACACTATACTTGTAAAAAAAAAAGAATAGTATAATTAAGATTTATATGAGAAATCTAAACACTATTATAACAACTTTAAAATATGTAGCAACTTTAGAATATTGATATATTCTTTAATAGATTGCAATGTCTTAATTCTCTTGTTAAAATATCAATATTTAGAAATAATATGAATAAAGAAATTGTATCCGCAAACATTGATCATCCTAAGAATATCTCATGATTTAACACTTTAATCATACACATGCATATGAACATATTATCATATAATTATCAAAATCATACAAAATCATATCATCATATAATTATGTTGTTTTACTATCCTTCAGGGATGTTTGATAAGATCTTCAGTAATTATATAAATAATTTGTTATAAATAATGATCGAAAACATATAACCATCCTGCTAGGATGCGTTAAAATTATTTGTGTTATTCTTCTGGAATGACAATCTTTTTATGAGCATATTCCAAGTTATAAATTTTTATATCGATACAACAATAAAAATTTATGAAATCCTTCAGGGATATTTTAATATTACTCTTACAATATTTTTGGGATGCATGAAGATCATCCTCAAAATCATCCTTCTAGGATACTTCAATATTATTGATTCAATTATTTTAGAATTCGATAATATTATTGAAACAATTATTTTGTTAATTTATAACATAATTGATACAATCCTTCTAGGATTCAATAATATTATAGATGCGGCCTTTTAAAGGTGATTGAACGTTGAATTCTTTTGGAATTCATCAATTATTATAAACACAATAATCGATTAAACTCAATCTTTGAACAATAATTTGTTGATAGTTTAATATTAATCTTTAGTTCTACAAATATCACATCACTAACTATTTTCATAAACAATGGTCAAGAAAAATTATTCTTTGTGCAATCCTTCAGGCATATGTTATTAGTATAGATGCAATCCTTCTGGGATTCATTAATATCATGATGAAATTCTTCTAATATTATAGATAAAATATTTAAGGTGTGAGAAATCCTTATTTTAAAACTTAAACTCTTCGGGAATTATATATCACAAATGATCTTCGTAGTGATAAAAAGTTTTTTTTGTGTGTAGTTCTTTAGGAACTCAATCACAATCACCATTTTTTATTTATTTATAATTATATATCAAACTCAATATTATCTATCTAGGATATTTGATATGTTCTTCAAGAACTATATAACAAACTTAATACTATCTTTAATGGATATTTGTTAAGTTTTTCAGGAACTATATAACAAACACGTTATTTTTGTAATCCTTTAGAGATTATTGATAATTTAATAAGATATAATATCAAAATTCAACATGGATAATGAGAAAGTAAAATAATAAAATAATTAACTAATATTACCTCTAACAATTAGGGCTTCAATTTTTTTCCAAGTTTGGTAGAGTTTCGTGCTGATAACGTGTTATAAAACTAACTAAAATTATATAGAGATCAAAAGAAAGAGATAAATATTATCTTATCTTATTCCAAAGCGTGTTTTACATTGTAATATGGGTCTCTATTTATAGGACTCAAGGGAGATAGAAAAGCATACATATTAAGCACATATTAAGTATGGAATAGGAAGATGAAGAACTAGAAGATGGATGGACATCCACTAACATAAATATTCATAACAAATATGTAATTTTATGTAATTTTGTTGTGTATGTATGTATCATTTTAATTTTATAATATTTAAAAATTATTAAAATAATTCTTGTGCTACTTTAATAAATAGTATTTTTATGCATTTTAATTAAAATAATTAAATTAATATTAAATTTGAATTAAAATTAAGGGTTAAATATATTTTTTGTCTCTATAAATATCTCAATTTTGGCTTTTAGTTCCTAAAAAAAATAAATTAACTTTTAGTCACAATAAAATTACTTTTGCACTCACTTTTGGTCTCTCTACGAGGACTAAAATTAAGTGCAAAATTAATTTTATAGGGACTAAAAGTTATTTTGAATAATTTTATAAGGACTAAAAACATATTTAACCTTAAAATTAATTATAAATAAATATATGGGGTCAAGTTTGAATTATTTATAAACAACTATCATTGGAGTAAAAATAAGTTAGATCAACTAAAGATTCTTTAAATCCTACATGGCAGTTTGGTCCCACAAAAAGTAACTTAATTGACTCAATTTAGTTTCTTATAGTTCATCCCATTAAAGATGCTTTAAGAAGCATTGTAATACTCTTGTAAGAATTTGTTTACATTCATTTGTAAAGGAACTAGGGAAGACCAAGTTGTGATCGAATTCTCTAGAAGTTTTAGAGGGTATCTAAGCAATGATTTCCTAGAGTGGTCAAGTTGTGATCAGAATACTCTAGAATACTTAGAGGGTATCTAAGTGGAAAACCATTGTAATCAAGATTGATTAGTGGATTAAATTCTCAGGTGAGGTAAATCACTCTAAGGGGGTGGACTGGAGTAGTTTCGTTAACAACGAACCAGGATAAAAATTATTGTGCAATTATTTTTATCTTAAGAGTTTTTTAAAGTCACACTTATTCAAACCCCCCTTTCTAAGTGTTTTTATATCCTTCAATTGGCATCAGAGCGCCGGTTCTGAGGTGCAAACACTTAACCGTGTTTAGAAAAGATTCAGGAAGAGAAAAACGCTAAGTCAATATGGCTGATGGTACTCCTACTCCTACTACATCTGGCTTTACTGAGCAACACAATGGAAATGGAAACAATGGCTACACTAGACCACCAGTATTCGATGGTGAAAACTTTGAATATTGAAAAGATAGATTGGAAAGTTATTTTCTGGGTCTAGATGGTGATTTGTGGGACTTGCTTGTGGATGGTTACAAACATCCTGTGAAGGCTAGTGGAGTAAAGCTGACAAGACAAGAAATGAATGATGATCAGAAGAAGTAATTCAAAAATCATCATAAGTTAAGGACTGTTTTGCTGAATGCTATCTCTCATTATGAATATGAGAAGATATCTAATAGGGAAACTGCCCATGATATATATGAATCATTGAAAATGACTCATGAAGGAAATGCCCAAGTCAAAGAGACCAAAGCTCTTGCTTTAATCCAGAAATATGAAGCCTTCAAGATGGAGGACGCTGAACACATTGAAACAATGTTCTCAAGATTTCAAACTCTAACTGCTAGATTAAGAGTTCTTGACAAGGGATGCACCAAGGTTGATCACGTCAAGAAGATCATCAGAAGCTTGCCAAGAAGATGGGGTCCTATGGTGACTGCTTTCAAAATTGCCAAGAACCTGAATGAAGTCTCTCTTGAAGAGTTGATCAGTGCTCTGAGGAGTCATGAAATTGAGCTAGATGCTAATGAACCTCAGAAGAAAGGTAAGTCTATTGCGTTAAAATCTAATTATAAAAAATGTACTAACGCATTTCAGGCTGAAGAAAAAGATTCTGAAGAATCAGAATCAGAAGAAGATGAGATGTCCATGATCTCCATAAGGGTAAACCAACTCTTGAAGAGCAAACAAAGGAATTTCAAGAACTTCATAAGTTCTAAGAAGCCTGAAAGAGGAGAATCTTCTGGAAGCAGAAGATCTGACAAGAAGAAGGTCACATGCTATGAATGCAATGAGACTGGACATTACAAGAACGAGTGTCCAAAGATTCAGAAGGAGAAGCCCAAGAATAAGTTTCATAAGAAGAAATGTCTTATGGTAACTTGGGATGATTCAGATTCATCATAATCAGAATCAGACTCTGAAGGCGAGCAGGCTAACATTACGCTCATGGCTACTGTGGATGATGAAGCGGAATCTACATAAGAATCAGAATCTGACTCTGAAGAGGTATTTTCTGATCTATCTAGAGAAGAGCTTGCTTCCAGTTTAGCTGAAATTCTTGAAATCAAGGCTAAGCTCAGTATCAAGTACAAAAAGCTGAGAAAGCTCTTTGTATTTGAAACTGAGAAGCTTGTATTAGAAAATTCTGAACTTAAAGAAAAAGTTTCAAAACTATCAAAAGGTGCTGAGTCATCTTCTGGTTTAGAAGAATCTATTCCAAGCGTGAACAATATTCTTAAATAATATGACTTGAGTTTCAGGAAATTCTTATCTAGAAGTATTGGTAGAAGTCATCTTGCTTCTATGATATATGCCGTTTTTGGAAACAAGAGAGTTGGCATTGGTTATGAGGGTGATACCCCATACAAACTTGAATATGTAGATGATATGAAAATCACATACAAGCCATTGTATGATCAGTTCAAGTATGGCCACTCCCATGATATTAGGCTCACCTCACATGCCAAAAGCTTTCATGTTACACACACTAAGAAGCATGTGACACAACCTAGAAAATATCATGTTGCTAAACCTAAGGAATATCATGCTGTACCTCCTGTTGTTTATCATGCTAAACCTAAGTTCAATCAAAACTTGAGGAGATCTAACAAGAAAGGACCCAAGAAGTTGTGGGTACCTAAGGAGAAGATAATTTCTGTTGAACATATCCTTGGCAGCAAAGAAGAAAAAGCAAAGCATGTCATGGTACCTGGACTCTGGGTGCTCGCGGCACATGACGGGAGGAAGGTTTATGTTCCAAGACCAGGTGCTTAAGTCCGCTGGAGAAGTAAAGTTTGGAGGAGATCAGAAGGGAAAGATTATTGGCTCTGGAACCATAAGTACTGGTAACTCTCCTTCCATATCTAATGTACTTCTTGTAGAAGGATTAGCTCATAACTTATTGTCCACAAGTCAATTAAGTGACAATGGTTATGACATAATCTTCAATCAAAATTCTTGCAAGGCCGTAAGTCAGAAGGATGGATCAATCCTATTTACAGGCAAGATACAGAACAACATTTACAAGATTGATCTTCAAGATCTTAAGAATCAGAAGGTAACTTGTCTTATGTCTGTTAGCGAAGAGCAATGGGTCTGGCACAGAAGATTAGGCCATGCTAGTTTGAGAAAGATTTCTCATATTAACAAACTAAATTTGGTTAGAGGTCTCCCAAATCTGAAATATAAAACAGATGCTCTTTGCAAAGCATGTCAGAAGGGAAAGTTCTCCAAACCTGCATTCAAGTCTAAGAATGTTGTTTCTTCCTCTAGGCCGCTAGAACTTCTGCACATTGATCTGTTTGGCCTAGTCAAAACAGCTTCTATCAGAGGGAAGAAATATGGATTAGTCATCGTAGATGATTATAGCCGGTGGACATGGGTAAAGTTCTTGAAACACGAGGATGAGTCTCATTCAGTGTTCTTTGACTTCTGCACTCAGATTCAATCTGAGTAAGAGTGTAAAATCATAAAGGGCAGAAATGATCATGGTGGCGAATTTGAGAACAAATTCTTTGAGGAGTACTTCAAAGAAAATTGTATTGCCCGTGATTTCTCTTGCCCTAGAACTCCACAGCAAAATGGAGTTATAGAGCGAAAGAATAGGACTCTACAAGAAATGGCCAGAACCATGATCAATGATACCAATATGGCTAAGCATTTCTGGGCAGAAGCAATAAACAATGCATGTTATATTCAGAATAGAATCTCTATTAGACCTATTCTTAATAAGACTCCTTATGAATTGTGGAAGAACAGAAAGCCCAACATTTCATTTTTTTATCCTTTTGGATGTATTTGTTATATTCTGAACACTAAGGATCATCTGAGTAAGTTTGATTCTAAGGCACAAAAGTGTTTTCTTCTTGGATATTCTGAACGCTCAAAAGGTTATAGAGTATACAATACTGAAACATTGATTGTTGAAGAATCAATCAATATCAGATTTGATGATAAGCTTGGTCTTGAAAAGCCAAAGCAGTTTGAGAATTTTGCAGATATTGAAGTCTGTGACTCAGAAGCTGGAGAACCTAGAAGCAAAGGATCAGAAGATCAAGTTGCTGCTTCTTTAGAGAATCTCAGAATTTCTGAAGAACCAACTATCAGAAGATCTTCCAGACTCACCTCTGCTCACTCAGAAGATGTCATTCTTGGAAAGAAAGAAGATCCTATCAGAACTAGATCTTTTCTAAAGAATATTTGTACGGACTTTTGATCAGAATGAGAAGATGAGAAGTTATAACTCTTTCAGAATCAAATTTAAAGCAAAACAGCTGTCACCAACTATTCCAGTAGATGAACATGTGTTCACCCTATTTGGACAGGCATGCGTGCAACTGATGAGACGCCGCCCTAGGTAACTGTGCAAATCATTTCAAATCTCACGTTATCCCACCTAACGTCATTCATCATTAAATGCATTTTATTCTTTTGATTCTGTATCTATATATACATCTCTCATCAGAACCTCCAAATTCTGATTCATTAGAACAGTTGTTCCGGGACTGCAACTACACACCAAAACCTCACCCTGAACCTGAGTTGGTTATGTTAGAATCTGAGAATGAAGCAGAATCCTCCTTATGTCTTGATAGAGAACCTGCTCCTTACTTCATTCTACACCCAGATTCTGCCATCACCAGACTCAAATCTCGCTGGGAATTTTCTATTGGCGTACTTATTGAACTGCTAAATATTAAGGTGCAGACAGGGTTAGATGTCTTGAAGGCCGCACATCATGTCGGGATGGATGATGTTGCTTTCATGAATCTCTAGAGGATTTTCAAAAGAAAGATGAACTCTGAGTTTATGAAGCTTCAGAAGATGTGTGTAGCAGAAGCTCCAGGTCCTCTTAAGACTCTCAGATCATATGAAAAATTCTGGGTCAGTCATCTCAAGGGCATGTATTGTCTTGAAGAAAAAGTTTTTCTTGATGAGATTGCAGAATATGTGTCTGACCAAGCGCCTTGTCTTGCCATGGTTGTGTGGAAGCCCCCATATTCGATTTTGACTGGAGATTTTTCAGTCGTTATTCAACTGGCTAAGGGAGAATCCCTCAAAGAAAGCACCAGATATGGTATATCCAGAAGTTGAATATCCATCAAAAGTTGCTGCTCCTGCACCTCCAAGGAATCTGGCTGAGATTCTTTAGGCTATGGAGAATGGAGATTCTGATATTCCTGCTCCAGAATATGCTGCAGATGCTTCGATGTCAAAAGCTGATGCTGAGAAACAAAGTGCTGAGAATCATCCTGCTGAGAAAATTCTTGTTTAGGAAAATCAAGATGATGTTCTCATGTTAGATGCTGCTGCTGAGAATACTATTCCTCTGACCGATAGCTGTGAAGCTTCTTCTGCTGAACCTTCTATTCTGGTGAACTCTATAAAGGCTCTCCAACAGAATCAAGATGCTCTTGCCTCTCGTTTGGTTAAGCATGAAGAAACTCATGAGGAATTCAGATCCTTCATGAAGAAGCAGACTGCAAGCACTTCTGAGATTCAAAACCTTCTGGCCCAACTAGTTTCTAAGCTAGGCTAGTCGTAGTCCTTTGGTCTTAGTTGTTTCTTTTGTCCTTGCATCTGTTTTCTTGCACTTGTTTGTATCTTTTGATATGTTTTGATGAATCAATGAAACATTATCTTCTTTCATATTGTTTTTTTTTCATCTGAAACTTTTAAATGCTTTTTGATGTTATGAAAAAAAGGGGGAGAAACATGATAATTGATTTGATTTATATTATCAGTTGTTGGGATTAAGTCTCAACATTCCTAAAAATATTTGCAAGTTCTATGTTGTTTAGATTCTTTGCAGGATTGGCATAAGAAGCAAATACATGAAGAATATTCTATTCAAGAAGCAAAGCATGTTCTTAGAATTTGAAGCCAGCTTAGTGCTGTGAAGCTTCAAGATCAGAAGCAAGAAGGAAGAATGTTCTGATATTCTCGTGGAAGAGTATGCTCTAATACATTCTCTTCTCTCATATGTTCTTATATACATTCTGTTTAAGAACTTACTGTCGCGGGCGAAAAACCGTTTTGTTCCTCTTTTTGTGGATGAGACACCTGATGCCTTCTTTGGGCTCGAGTGCTCAAAAAAAATGATTTTTCTTTTGTACCGACCAAACTTTTTATTATTTCCAAAGGAGGAAAAGGAAAAAAGCTGCAATAACCTAAAAAGTGGGGGGAGAGATCTTTGGGTAAGAGGGTTGGTTATACGAAGGGAAGGTATTAGCACCCAACGTATCTATAGTACTCTATAGGTTTCTTTGCTTTGTTTTTCATTCCATGTTATTGAGAGGTTCTTGTGAAATAGGTGGGACCTAAGGTGTTTGTTTGATTATGCTCGCAAAGATCATCGCGATCCTCTGCATACATATCCCTTAGAGGGAATCAGAGCATCTGTAGCTCGGGGTCTACGGGTGCTAAGGTTTGAATGGTTTTTTTTGTTTTATTTTGCTCGCCAAGGATCGACCTTGTGCCTACGTATTCTCAAAGGGATGTTGAGAAAGTCAGAGCAATCGTAGTTCCCACTTATGCTAGTGGAAGCAAAGGAAAATAGACAAATGTCGTCTAAATGCTAGATGTATCTAATCTATATCATCACATACATCTGTTTAATTTTGTTTGAAAATCTTTTCATTATAAGCCCGGGGCCATGCCACTTAGGGTGCTTAGAATGATAAAGATGTTTTTGTTTAACCAGCCTTGTGGCAAAAACTTTCAATGAAGTCAGCCTTGTGACAAAAAGTTTTGATTAATCAGCCAGCCTCGTGGCAAAAGTTTCAATGAAGTCAGCCTTGTGACAAAAACTTTGATTAATCAGCCAGTATGGTGGCAAAACGGTTTGATTGATTAGCCAGCCTTGTGGCAAAAAAGTTTGATTGATTGATTGATTGTTTGTGATGATATAGAAGAGATACTCCTATCATAGAGATGATAAATGTCTAATCTCCTAGGGTTTTTGATTTGGATATTGGGGATGCTTATAAGAAGCCCGTGGGTCCTTGTACGAAGCCCAAGAGGAGGCTATCCGAGGGTCCTTGCATTGTAAGCCCAAGAGGAGGCTATGGGAGGGACAATCCAGGGTCCTTGCATTGTAAGCCCAAGAGGAGGCTATGGGAGGGTCACTCGTTTGTACAAAGCCCAAGGGGAGGCATGGTATAGTTGGTCTGAGCTCTTAGAGCGATTTCACCGGGAAACCATACTCTATGTCCTAACCTAAACTAGGGAGATTCTTTGCACGAAGCCCAATAGGAGGCTATGGGGAACCTAGTGTTGTACTAAGTTGAACAAGCATATGTAACACAATCACAAGTATGAACAAGTACGAACAAATATGAACAAGTACATGAACAAGTTATGAACAAGTATGAACAAGCACATATATATGACAAAGTGTGTGTATATAATGGAGTTTATGAAGGAAATATACCTGTAAGCATGATCCATTTGTATACACAGGGGCTCGGGACTCACACTCGGGGAGAGGTCCGCTTGAATTTATTCAAAGCTGTGTAAACAGGTTTTTACAAAGGGGCTCGGGACTTATACCTATGTGGAGGCCCATGGTATTTTTGGGAAGATTTAAAGAAACCTTCATTTTTGGTTTGTTATTAAAGTTAAAAACAAACTGATCGAGGTATGTACAAAAGGCGTACAATGAAATACCTAATTTCATGTACTGGAATGGGTATGTACAAAAGGGCTTGGGACTTATACCTACGTGGAGGCCCGTGGTATATTGAAAAGCTTTGGAGTTTGGAGTTTTGTTGTTTTGGAAATGATTTGAAAATTGTTTTAAAAAAGGTTTATTTTAAAGAAGTTTTATTGTTTTGAAAACTGTACAAAAAGAAAAGAAATGGGACTTACACTCTCTAATATTCGAGAGGCCCCTGTTTTATTTTCATAAAACAGGGTGGATGGTTTGAAAAAGATGTGTGATTTGTTGTTAAAAAAAACTGTTTTGAAGTTTCGGAAAAAGTTTTCTGTTTTAAAAAAAACTGTACAAAGAAAAAGAAAAGGGACTTATACTCTCTAATATTCGAGAGGCCCATATCGTTTTGAAAATCAATTGATCAATTAAAAATATTTAATCAATAGTTTCAAAAAGAAATGGTTTATCGTTTTTGAAAAGAAACGCAATCGCTTGTTTTAAAATGATTTGAATTTTGAAAGGAGTCAAATTAATTAAGTTTAAAACAAGTTTTAATGTTTAATTAAGACCTAAGTGATTAGGGTTTGATCAAAAAAGTATTTACAAGTGATTAGGTTAAAAATTAAATGAAAAACAATATTTAAAGTATCAAAAATACTTAAAAACATGTCATTTTAAACCTAATTAAAAGTATATTAAATAAATCTTTTTTTGTGATTTTTTTTGATATTGTCAAAATATGTCTATTAAATAAGAAGTGTTTAAAAAATGAAGAAAAAATAAGTTATTTTGATGGGTTAAATTAATTGATGAAGTTGTGAAGAAATTGAAGGAAAAAAGTGATAAAAAATTGGTTTTGTCTTCCAAAGGGTTTGAACCCACGCCCTTGTGTTTGCAGACCAAAACACTTGCCAACCCAGCTGCGCGCGCAGCTTGTAATACATACGCATCCAACTGGTTATATTTCAAACTCATTTTTCAAATTTCCTTCGCAAAAAATGGCGCCAAGAACACATCCCCAATTTGATTTTGAAATTTCTGAAAACTGAACCAAATTGATCAAGTGAAGGGTCTATCTCACTCGTTTTTTTACAAGGATCATGATGGTGCCCTCATAATTCATTTATTTTTGCTCTAAGGTGATCAATTTTGTGATGAACACGAAGAACCCTAATTCTGAGATTGATCATGAAATCGTGTATGTGCAAGATAAATAGCAATTGATTGAGGGTTAATGATCCATATGTATGCAGAAACATGATGGTAAACCAGTTTTTCATTTATGATGCATGATTCATAGAGTTTGAAGTTCATGTGCACTTACCTCAAAAACGGCAAAACTGGAGATTTGATTCTTCAATATAAGTGTTACAGATGCTTTGTATCGATCTGGATAGCTTCAATGATGATTGTGGAAGGTGTCTGGATGTCTGGAACAAGCTGGATTCATCTGAGCATGGCCATGGCACCTGAACTGCAGTTGCTTCAAGTATGAATCGAATTTGAAGATGGAGGTGTTACAGGTCGTATGTGAGTGTTTGGATCATTCATATGAAGTATATGGAAGGTGTTAGAAGTGATAGTTTGGACAGAAATGGCCTGGAATGGATTTTGGCATGATAAGGTTCAATTCATGTTCATAGGGAGGTGAGATGATGATTCTGAGTTTTGGGGTGATTTGGGGTGTGTGAGTGGTTCAAACACATCCCATATGATGTTTGTGGCTTGTGGGAAGCATCACTTGGCTCAGAACTTGCAAGGTTTAGAGGTTGAGTTTTCTACCTCTTTGAAAACCATGAAACTTGCATTCTAAGAAAGGAAGAGAAAACCTATGTTGATGAGGTTTTGGTGTGAGTTGAAGAGTGGAAATGACCTCTATTTATAGGCCAAGAGTTCTGAACTCAGACCTTTGCAAGTTGATCAAAAATTGGTGATTTGGCTTAAGAGATAAAATGGAATCTTTCACATTAAATGCAAATGGTTAAAGTAACTAAACCATGGTTATTTTGGCCAAGCTTCTTATCTCTTTCCCATCTGTCTCAAATCAGAAAAAATATCTCCAATTATTGCCTCTATGCATCATTACTTGGTCCATTTGGCAATTTGGTTCATAACTTTGCAAAAATGGCTTGAAATTTCAAGTGAAATGGTCACTAATGTCAAAATTCAAAACCATAGCTACACTCCATGTTTTTTCATGCTCTTAGACATTTTGGAAAGCTCATGTTACACACTTCAAAACCCTAGTTGAAAGTTTCTTCAAGACCTTTAAGGAAATGGGTGAAAAAGATCCATGAACTTTGAAGAAAATGATGTTTTAAGTGAAATTTTCATAAGATACCAACTTTGAAGCACCATATCTCTTAAATGGTTGATCTTATGGAAAAAATTTATATGTATCAAAGTTGTTTATTGGATCAAAATCTACAACTTTCATGTTGGAAGTTTTTTTCAGTTTGTAGGTGAAATTTTGAGTTATTCCCCTCCAAAGTTTGGAAAAAACCATGAAAAACACTTAGAAATTTTTCTAAGTATGAAAGTCAAACTTTTGACTTTTTGATTCTTGATTGATTTTCTTGATTTTTCTTGATCAAATGACTTCATACTTCATATATTGATGATTTTCAACTTCAAAAGTCATGGTTGACCAAAATTCCCAAAAGTCAAAGGTGTTCTTGTACAGTTGACTTTTTCAAACGAATCGCGTTTCTGGAGATTTCAAATGAAACATGCTATCCTCACCAAATGAGTGGTATGAATGGATCATATTGAAGCATTAGAGGATATTGAGCCATGTTTTGAGTTGTGGCACCATGTCCTGATTAAAAAGTCAGTTGTTCAGTGAATTAGGTCAAAAACCCTAATTGTCGACCTGATGAGATTGATGACTGTAGGTCTTGAATTGAGATACAATTTCCATTGTATATTGTCATAGGGATTATTTGAGGATGATTGAAACCTTTGATTGACTTCCTGGGGATTTTTAGGGTTTCCCAAATGTGATCCCTGATTTCAGTCCCTGATAGTTCAAAAACCCTGATCTGAGGATTTGTCTGATCAATCTTTGTATAGAGATGTTCTGAGCCAATGGATTAGGTCAAAATGATTCACTTGGGGTCTTGAGGTCATGTCCCAAGTCATTAGGTCAAACCCTGAGCAAAAGTCAAGAGTATGCTGTCTTCAGTCAAAACCCTAATTCAGTCGATTCAAAGCTGTTGAGTTTGTTGAAGTGAATCTTTGAGGACCAAATGTTGATGGTTGATGAAGAGAGTTCTTTTGAGATGAAGGGAGAACAAAACCTTAATTAATCATTACTTGTACTGATGAGTGATTTCCTGATTTAATCCTGCTGAGTCACAAGTAGCAAACACAAGCTATGCAATTTGTTAGAGATGCAAATGATGCATATGCAAATGATATGAGGTGGTATCTTAGGTCAAAAATTGGGGTATGACAGATGCCCCTATTTAAGTTTCTTCAACCTGAGACATGAAGATTGAAAATCTTTATTTTGATAGGGTGGAAGAGACTTAAATATCAGAAGACGCAAATTTTGGACCTAAGATACCAAAATTGCGAATGATGCAAGGATATCTTTACCGAGGGAATATCAAAAACTGACTCCACTGGGGAAAAGAGATTGGGGAAGGATGTCTCAATCCGTTTTAGGAAGAGAATCCGTTTTTGTTTTTCGGGAAAGCAAGTGTATGCTTCACTGGGGAATGATAGCTTTGTAAGAAAAGCTTACCTATCGGCATTATCGACTATCAGCATGGGGATAGACTTGTTTAATAATGCGAAGGTGAAAGGTATGAAACTGTGTTACCGACTATCAGCATGGTGATAGACTTGACAAGGTAAAAAGAGTTTCAAAGGTTTGGTTAATATTACCGACTATCAGCCTCGTGATAGACATGTTTAATAATATAACCAGAACAAAAAGTTACCGACTACCAGCCTCGTGATAGTGGTTTTGAAGACATGATCAATTATCAGCCGAGTGATAAAATGATCCTGGAGACTTTGCTAGGGAAATTACTGGTTATTCAGCCTTGTGAACAGTAATAAGGCCCTGGTTGTCAAATGGTCTTCATGATTGATTTCCTAGAGAGGATAATCTTTTGAAAGATTAATAAGCTGCTCAGATGATGAGGCTATTGCTTATTGTCTGTTTTTCACGACTCTGTTTGAGGAATCGGAATTTGAATCTTTGGTAAAGACAGGGTTCTAACCAAGAATGAATTGGAAAGAAACAGTCAAACAAGACTTTGTACCCAATGAGGAATGAACTCAAATGGGGATTTTCTCCTTTGTTTTGAGAGGAGAAACTGAAGCAACCTTCTTCCACAAGGGATGATCTCAGTGGGGAACTGGAGAAAGAAGATGTTCTTTCTGCTTATGGGTGACGACCTACTTGGAGAGATGACACGCCCATATTTGCTTCTTTTTCTTTTCTTTTTTTTCTTTCTTTTTTTTTCTTTTTTCTTTTTGAGGATAAATATATCCTAAACAAGTAATTATTGAAAAATGCAAGAATGCATAAATGATGCAAATATGTATGAATGATGAATGTCATGAATGTCGCATGCATGCTAACAATACTGACAGACAGAGGAGTATATACTGGAGAGGGACCGACGTCGCAATACAACCAGATACTTGGCAAATGTTTTTCAACACGTTGTAGATAACACATGTGATAAATGGTGTTGCGTGTTTTAAACTTCTCTGGGGAAGATAAACATCTTTTCTCATTGAGATGGAAGAACCTCCTCACTGGAGATTGGAGATCTTCTTCATTGGGGATAAAAGAACTTCTTCACTGGGAATAGAAGAGCTTCTTTACTGGGGATAGAAGACCTTTTTTACCTCGAGGGATAATTGCCTCAAGAATTCTTTTCTGGGACCGGAATACCGTTGTCTCAACAATTTTTCAAGGAGAATCCTTTTGTTCATCCTATGGAGACGACTGCTGATGTTCCTTCCGTTGTTCACAACTCAAAGGAAAATTTCGCTTTTATTTTGAAAAAGAAAAGTGAAGTAAATTCATTTAAAACTTATTTTTTCTTTTTTGTTTCAAAAGTGAATAACACAATTAAAGCGTCATTTTGCAAGCTAAAAGAAGTTAGAATTGCAAGCAAATGGGCACAAGGCTCAAATTTATTTAATAGGATGGAAATCAGCTAAAGGCGTGATTCCACGGAGTATTTACAAAAGTTGGAAATGGTAATTATGCGGAAAAGGCTACATTGAAAGCAATAACCACTATTCCCCCTAACAACTTTGAGTTCCAACTGTATTTGTTGCTTCAGATTGGCGATGATTTGATTGAAGATCCTTTGATGAGGTACAGACTCTTCAGGTGACGAAGTACGGACTGATGCAGTTACTTTGTCATTAATCCCTAATTTTTGCCTAGATTGCCCTTTCAGGTTTTCAATCTACCAGGATGAATTTTTTTCTGTTTATTGTCTCTAATTTTTGCCTGGACCGCCCTTTCAGGTTTTCAGTCCACCGAGACGCTCATTTTTGCCTAAGTCGCCCTTTGCGGGTTTTCGACTTACCGAGCTGTTCTTTTGTTCTTTTTTAGACAAAGTATTTCTTGACTGCATCAGCATTCACAGGATATGGGAGTTCATCACCATCCATGGTTGCAAGAGTCATGGCGCCGCCAGAAAATGTTCTTTTGACAACATACGGGCCTTCGTAATTAGGAGACCATTTGCCTCTGGAATCTGGTTGAAAAGACAAGATCTTTTTAAGCACGAGGTCGCCTTCTTGAAATTCACGAGGTCGAACCTTTTTGTTGAAAGCTTGTTTCATCCTTGCTTGGTATAACTGTCCATGGCATAGAGCAGTCATACGTTTTTCTTCGATTAAGTTCAACTGATCGTATCTGCTTTGACACCATTCAGCTTCTGATAACTTAGTCTCCATGAGGACTCTCATTGATGGTATTTCCACTTCTACGGGGAGCACAGCTTCCATGCCGTATACTAGAGAAAAGGGAGTTGCCCCTGTTGAAGTACGCACTGAAGTACGGTACCCATGTAAAGCAAATGGCAGCATTTCGTGCCAGTCTTTGTAAGTGACGACCATTTTCTGGACAATCTTCTTAATGTTCTTATTAGCAGCTTCGACGGCGCCGTTCATTTTTGGTCTGTAAGGAGAAGAGTTATGATGCTCAATCTTGAATTCCTCACACAATTCTTTCATCATTTTGTTGTTCAAGTTTGAACCATTGTCAGTAATGATCTTGCTGGGAATACCATATCGGCAAATGATGTTATTCTTGATGAACCTCACAACCACTTGTCTTGTAACATTGGCGTAAGATGCTGCTTCGACCCATTTGGTGAAGTAATCAATTGCTACCAAGATGAAACGATGACCGTTTGAAGCTTTTGGTTCGATCATTCCAATCATGTCGATACCCCACATGGAAAAAGGCCACGGAGATGAAAGAACGTTGAGTAGAGTCGGTGGCACATGGATCTTATCTGCGTAGATCTGGCACTTGTGACATCTCTTCACGTGTTTATAACAGTCAGATTCCATTGTCAACCAATAGTATCCTGCTCTTAAGATCTTTTTGGACATTGCATGCCCATTTGAATGAGTTCCAAAGGACCCTTCATGCACTTCATGCATTAACATGTCTGCTTCGTGTCTATCCACGCATCTGAGCAAAACCATGTCGAAGTTTCTTTTGTATAGCACATCTCCGTTCAGGAAGAAACTGCCAGAAAGCCTCCTTAGAGTTTTCTTATCTTTGTTTGATGCCCCAAGCGGGTACTCTTGAGTTTGAAGGAAGCGTTTGATGTCGTGGAACCACGGTTTATCATCGATGACTGCTTCAGTTGCAAACACATAGGCGGGCCTTTCAAGGCGCGTGATTCTGGCTGTAGGCATATCGTTCCAATGATTGACTTTGAACATGGAAGATAGAGTAGCCAAGGCGTCTGCCATTCGATTCTGATCTCGAGGTATATGATGCAATTCAACCTTGTTGAAGAAAGTCAACAGACGTCTTGCATAATCTCTGTAAGGAATCAAGCCAGGGTGGTAAGTTTCCCATTTGTCTTTGATTTGGTTGATCACGAGAGCTGAATCTCCATATATGTCGAGGATCTTGATCCTTAAGTCAATGGCTTCTTCGAGACCCATGATACAAGCTTCATATTCTGCGATGTTGTTGGTGCACTCAAACAGCAATCTGGCGGAGAACGGGATATGAGTACCCTTGGGAGTGATGATGATTGCCCCAATTCCATTGCCAAAAGCGTTTACTGCTCCATCGAAAATTAGGCCCCATCTTGATCCAGGTTCAGGACCTTCTTCAGGTAACGGTTCGTCACAATCTTTCATTTTCAAGTACAAGACATCTTCGTCAGGAAAGTCAAACTTGAGAGATTGATATTCATTAATTGGTTGATGCGCCAAATGATCGGCGAGAATGCTTCCTTTGACCGCTTTTTGTGCACGGTACTCAATGTCATACTCAGATAACAGCATTTGCCATCGGGCAATCCTTCCTGTTAAGGCAGGCTTTTCAAAGACATACTTGATCGGATCCATTTTGGAGATTAACCAGGTAGTATTGTTGATCATGTATTGGCGGAGACGTTTTGAAGCCCAAGCCAAAGCACAACATGTTTTTTCGAGCATGGAGTAACGAGACTCACAGTCTGTGAATTTCTTACTCAAGTAATAGATAGCATGCTCCTTCTTACCAGTTTCATCTTGTTGTCCAAGCATACAACCCATGGATTCTTCCAACACGGTAAGGTACATGATTAGTGGTCTTCCTTCAACCGGAGGAATCAATATTGGTGGTTCTAACAGGTACTCTTTGATACTGTCGAACGCTTTCTGACAATCTTCAGTCCATACAACCCCTTGATCTTTGCGGAGAAGCTTGAAAATCGGCCCACAAGTAGCAGTCATTTGAGAGATAAACCTGGAGATATAGTTCAAACGTCCGAGAAATCCTCTTACTTGCTTTTCAGTTTTTGGTACAGGCATCTCTTGAATAGCTCTGACTTTGTCGGGATCTACTTCGATACCTCTTTGGCTGACAATGAAACCCAAGAGTTTTCCGGATCTAACCCCAAAAGTACATTTGTTAGGATTCAAGCGAAGCTGATATTTCCTTAATCGTTGAAATAACTTCAAAAGGTATTCAATATGTTCTTCTTCTGTGCTGGACTTGGCTATCATGTCGTCCACATAAACTTCAATTTCTTTATGCATCATGTCATGAAAGAGAGTAGTCATTGCTCTTTGGTAAGTTGCGCCTGCATTCTTTAATCCAAACGGCCTCACTTTGTGGCAAAAGGTACCCCATGGGGTGATGAAAGATGTCTTCTCCATGTCTTCAGGAGCCATCTTAATCTGATTATAACCAGAGAACCCGTCCATGAAGGAAAAGACGTTGAACTTAGCGGTGTTATCAACCAACATGTCGATATGAGGTAATGGAAAGTCATCTTTTGGACTGGCCTTGTTCAAGTCACGGTAGTCAACACACATTCTGACTTTGCCATCTTTTTTCGGAACTGGCACTATGTTGGCCAACCATTGAGGATACTCAGAGGTGACAAGAAAACCTGCGTCGAGCTGCTTTTGAACTTCCACTTTGATCTTGTTAGCCATATCAGGGTGAGTCCTTCGCAATTTCTGCTTAACTGGCGGACATTCTGGCTTCAATGGCAAGTAATGCTGAACAATATTGGTATCCAACCCAGGCATGTCTTGGTAGGACCAGGCAAACACGTCAACATATTCTTTGAGAAGGTCTGTCAACTTACTCTTGACATCAGCATCAAGTAGCGATCCAATGGTCACTTCTTTTTTGTCTTCTTCAGAACCCAAGTTAATCTTTTCTAAAGGCTCTTTGTGAGGCAGAATGGCTCTTTCCTCGTGCTTAAGTAATCGAGAGATCTCGTCCGGGATCTCCTCTTCTTCCTCTTCTTCGGCTTCGAACACAGGAAACTCAAAGTTGGGAGAGGGCATAGGGTTATTGCATTCAATGGGTTTATCAATAGTAAATCTGCACATGTGATTTATATTTATTTCAGAAAATTTATGAATGCAAGAGTGTATGCAGATTTTTTTTGAAAAGTTTTTTTTTTTTTTTTTTTTTTTTTGGTTTTTTTAGGATTACCATTTCCAGAAAAAAGCAAAAATAAAACATATAATGTAGGGAATTCAAAATGACACTTTATTTATGATTCATTTTTGAAACAAAGCCCTAAACACAAACTCATTTGTCTTGGGCGGGACAAAGAGGGAAACTTTTAAAACAAAGCCCTTATACACAGTTATTTGGGCGGAACATTTAAAAGCAAAGCCCTATAAAACATCTCTCTGCTTTGGGCAAGGCAGGAGGTCAAAATAACAGCGAGGTGATTACTTTGAGCGGCGAACAACATTCGGAACGTCGACAGCTTTCCAGTAGCAACGAACTCCTCTGTGTATTATGTATTCAGGAAAATTCTCCTCAGAGTTATCTCCAGCATTGACATTGACCGCTGGTCGAGCAGGATTTGAAGGTCCTGGTTTGTCACCCTTGTTCTTTGTAGAGTTGAAACGGTCTTCTTCCACTTCTTGAAGAGCATAAGACGAGTCACAATCTTCAGAATTTTCAGGATGTACTTCCCAGTCTTCAGGATGAAGAGACTCATTGTCAGCGACACTTTCTAAGTCAGCTGTGGGATCATCTTCCCCTTCATCTTCAAAAATGGCATTTATGTGATAATAACCATCATCAGGATTATCAATCTTGGCAGGTGCATTGAATCCGAAATCTTCAGCAGTTTCAGGTTGCTGAGAAAATTGACAGGGCTGATAAGCCTCTTCTGGTTGACTATTGTATTCAAAGGAATCTCCCCATCCAGTTGGTTGGATATCTTCAATCACAATCTTGTAACTTTCAGGTGCAGTATATTTCACCATATAATCAAATTTTCCACTTGGTTGTCCCAAAGTGTCCCATATTTCTGCAGGAACAGGCTCAGTTTCATTGCCTTTGGATTTCTGTGAAGGAGGACATGGTTCTTCCTGAGATACGTATCCCGAGTCATTGAGATAACATTTCCATTCTTCTTCAGGATCAGGTAGGCCTTCTTCGATGCATTCTTCAATAAGGACATTGACCTCTTGAGGAATTGGGTTAAGGAATCCTCCACTAATGAATGTTTCTTTGATCGGTCGAAGGGTTTCATCCTTCTTGGTGCAGTTTGAGAATGTTGGTGAACATCCGAGACCTGCTCTAGTTTCATTCTTGGTAGGGATCACAACTTGCCCCCAGCCAGTGGTAGTTCCATCTTTCACTACTTTTACCGCCTCTTTGTAAGAAGAGATTGATGCTTTCTTCTTGGAAGATTCTTCTTCTAAAGAGAGACCTTGGAACTGAGTTCCTTCCACATCATCAGCACCAATGAAGGAGAAATTGGATAAATGGCTCACCATCAAGGCTTGTTCTCCACTTATTGTTACCAATTTTCCATTTGTTACAAACTTTAACTTTTGATGGAGCGTCGAAGTTACTGCCCCTGCTTCGTGGATCCATGGTCGTCCTAATAGACAGCTATAAGCAGCTTGAATGTCCATGACCTGGAAGGTGATTTGAAATGTATGTGGACCAATTGTCATGGGAAGGTTGACTTCGCCAATAACCGATTTTCGCGATCCATCAAATGCTTTGACTACTACACCACTGAACTTCATAGGCATTCCTTGGTAAGACAAACGAGCAAGAGTCGTCTTTGGCATAACATTCAAGGAAGATCCGGTGTCTACTAACACATTGGACAAAGAGTCTGACTGACAGTTCATAGAAATGTGCAAAGCAAGATTGTGATTTCTACCCTCCTCGGGGAGTTCCTCATCACAGAAGCTTAAATTGTTACAAGCTGTTATGTTAGCTATTATCCCATCAAAGTGATCAACAGTCACATCATGATCTACAAAAGCTTGATCTAAGACTCTCATCAGGGCTTCCCGGTGGGCTTCTGAATTCAACAGCAATGAAAGTATTGAGATTTTTGAAGGAGTCTGCATAAGCTGATCCACAATCTTGTATTCACTTCTTTTGATAAGTTTCAAAATTTCATCAAAGTCAGGATTCACATTGGTTCCACTGGATTGACCAACATCAGTGTTTGTATTACTAACAGGAGTTTCCACAGGGTTCCCCACTGGTGTATTCACAGGATTTTGCCCGGATGCAGGAGCAACAGGCTGTTTCGGAGGTAGCGGAGTATACACACGTCCACTTCTTGTTACTCGACTCACATCAGCAATGTTTTCAACAGATGAGAGAGTAGGCAAAGGAACTTCTTGTCCATCTTTTATCATTGTAGCATTGTAGTTGTATGGAACTGCCTTGTCAGAGTCATAAGGAACAGGTCCAGGTAGACAAATGATCAAAGGAGCAATAGGAACCTTCGGCTTGTTGTAAGTAACTTCCATGCGCTCAGGCATGTTGAAATGAGGAACGATGACGTTAACTGTAGGCATTTCCGAGTTGATATCTGAGACTAAAAGCTCATGCGGATAACATCCTATCATGTTAACTTCATTTTCATTCCTATTTCTGTAGATCTCAATAGTACCATTATCTAGCAAAACTTGGAGATCTCTTCTCACAATCGAACACCCGTGAGGATCCACACAACATATTCTACAGGAACCGTATTGATGCTGGCGAAAATTCTGCCCCCGACAAAGAGTGGCGTGCATTTGTACCAAATCGGCTCTTGAGAAATTGATATTATAGACTCGGTATGGACCAGGACATCCATACACCATGTTTACAACATGCCCTCCATGATTGGGCAGCGGATTTGCTTGCACATTAGGATTCAAATTTCTGAAAGAGAGGAGATTAGATCTTACCAACCTCTGAACTTCATGTTTCAAAGCTATGCAATGCTCGAGATCATGGCCAGGTGCTCCTTGATGATAAGGGCATGAGACCTCAGCTTTGTACCACCATGGGAGTTTCTCAGGTACTGGTGGTGGTGCTTTAGTTTGAACAAGACCTCTTTCAATCAAAGCAGGGTACAACTCTGTGTAGGTCATTGGAATCGGATCAAACTGTGGAGCTCTTTGTACACGGTTCTGATTATTGTTAAACTGCTGAACCTGTGGTCGAGGCTGTTGCTGAAACTGCGGAGTAAAACCCGGATTCGGCGCAGTATTAACGGCTGGCGCAATAGCAGCTACCTGTCGTGGACGATTGACGTTTCCTCTTGGCCTCCCTTGGGATACCATGTCAACACTTTGTTCCTTCTTCTTTGGGAAACCACTTCCGAACTTTTTGGTTCCACTTGAAGATCCACCTTCTTTAGTCAAACGTCCTGTTCGGACTCCTTCTTCTAGACGCATCCCCATGTTTACCATTTCGGTGAAATCACTTGGAGCACTAGCAATCATGCGTTCATAATAAAACGGACTGAGAGTATTCAAAAAGATCTTTGTCATCTCTTTCTCTTTTAACGGTGGATTAATCTGAGCAGCGGTTTCTCTCCATCGTTGGGCATATTCTTTGAAAGCTTCATGGTCTTTCTGAGCCATGGATCGAAGCTGATCTCTGTCCGGAGCCATATCCGAGTTATACTTGTATTGTCGGACAAAGGCCTCGCCTAGATCGTTGAAAGTTCGAATATTGGTGCTATCCAAACCTGTGTACCACTTCAGTGCGGCACCAGTCAAACTGTCTTGAAAGTAATGGATAAGCAACTGATGACTATCTGCATAAGTAGACATCTTTCTGGCATACATCACAAGATGGCTTTGTGGACAAGAACTACCTTTGTACTTCTCAAAGTCTGGGACTTTGAACTTAGCAGGTATCTGTACACTGGGAACCAAACATAGCTCCTGAGCATTCTTTCCAAACAAATCTTTTCCACGGATAGCTTTAACTTCCAGCTGAATCTTGTTGAATTGTTCTTGGAGATCTCCTACAAGATTACGCTGATTCGTGCTATCACCCTGATCATGATAAATCTCATTACCGTCATAAGGAACAGTGTGAACCGTAGGGGTCGGAACTGTCATAGTGGGTTGAGAAAGTGCCATAGTGATTTGGGAAAAAATTACCCCTGAATGTGGAATAAACGCCGAACCTTGTGCAGCAGGCGCTTCAGTTGTGGATGTTTGAACCCCAGAGAAATTATGGCGAAATCCTGTACCAAAGCTGAAAGGCGTGCCCCAACCTTCTGGCATGGAGAAAGATGGAATACCGAATGCAACTGTAGAAGCTGGAGTAGTGACTTCAGATGTTACCGTTGCTTGACTGTTGGGTGGCGGCGGCTGATTTTGTGCGGCCATCAAGGAGTCAACCAGAGTAGTGAGACTTTCCAACTTTTCCTGAAGGGTGGTCACCGTACCACGAAGCTCAATATTCTCTTGTTCAGAGTGTTCCATTACTCTTCTTCTGTTTGAACGAGTATTGTATCTGTGATCTGATTGCGAGCGCGGTCGAGAAACTTTGAGACGCGACAGCTTGACGATCTATTGGAGAAAGATCCAAAAGATGAGACTCTATACAACAGACTCGATATGTAGAATGATGCATGCAAAAAAGAAATTTATGATTTTTCCAAATATTTTAAAGATTATTTCCTTGCAAACATTTGAACACAAACAAATCTTTTATTCATTCATTTTTTATTGCAATAATGGGAAATGTTACAACATTGGAGCGTAGCTCCTTACAAAAGCAAATGATAAATAAAAATCTAAACAAATCCTAAACATCTTCATCAGACGAAGAACCAAATGCATTGTGCAGCTTGAGCTTCATGATTTCTTTCCCATAGTGAGCTTTCAATTCGGCCTTTTCAGTCCTCAGCTTGTTAACAATATTCTTCCAATCATCAGGAGTCGGAGCGTTGCTTGTCGAGCCTTCAAGATTTTTCTTGCTTTCTTTGATATACCTCTTGATTGCAGCGTCTTTCTGACGAATCTTCTCATCTTTACTCATGAGCCATCCATCTTGATAATAGAGAGTTTCTGCGTGATCTTTCACTCTTTTCTTCAACTTTCTATTTTCCACCTCAGTGCTACGAAACTTTTCTTCCCAAGCATCTTTTTCTGTCCTCATTTTAGCTAACGTGCGTTGGTATTCCTCCATAGCTGGAATGTTGGGTCGTTGAGACACTGCAGGAAACATGGGTTTTTCATAAGCATAAGGCATTTGGAACTCCTTGGCCCTTTTCTTTACCCAGCAGGTGTAGGTGTCCATGGCAATGCAATTTCTTTCCTCACCTTTTTCTTTCCATCGGACATCGTACCAAGCTCTCACCATTCTTGCTTTCAACCTTTTAGGATTATCCCCTTCTCGGTAGAAGTAGCCTTCCACTGTAGGACCAATGGGTTTAACTGAATTTGCATACCCGAGTTGTCGTCGGGCTAGGACCGGATTGTAGTTAATTCCTCCTTGTGTACCAATGAGGGGTACGTTGGCGAACTCTCCACAACTATCAATGGTTTCTGTACCACAGCGAGCCAAGGTATACCAATGAATATCATTATTAGTAAGAGACATAAGTCTTCGAGGCCAACGCAAACCTTCTGGGTTTTCCGTGAAAATAGGAGACTCAGGTAAGTGTGAAACAATCCATTTGAACAACAAAGGTGCACAACATACAATGATTCCACCGCCTTGGCGATTCCTATGATGGACAGAGAAATACATGTCACCAAGCAAAGTCGGAACGGGATTCCTAATTAGAAAGATCTTTATGGCATTGATATCAACAAAGTTATCGACATTGGGAAACAGAACCAACCCATAGATGAGCAAGGCCAGTATAGTTTCAAAAGCTATCATGCTACCAGTTTCGATGAAATCAAAGGCTTTCTTTACCAGGAAGTGTGAAGTTAAACCCGGGAGGTTTCCTTTGGTAGTCCAATTACTCTCTACTTCAGACTTTTTCATGTGGATACTCGCTGCAATGATGTGTGACTTAGGAATGGCTTCCAAACCATTGAAGGGTATTTTGTCAGACACAGGAATACCTAAAAGATTGGCATATTCTTCCAAGGTTGGTACCAACTGGTAGTCTGGAAAGGTAAAACACCGGTAGACGGGATCATAGAACTGAACCAGAGTTTTGAGAAGTCCTTCATCAACATGAGTGTTCAAGATAGGCAAAAGCTTTCCATAACTTTTCCTAAAATTAGAAGGATCTTGTACAGAAGATGCTAACTCTATCAGTCTTTCTACATCAGGCGCTTTGAAACCGTACTTTTTGGTATACCTTCTTTCCATAACTTAATCCTATAATGTTTGCAAAGAAAATTCTCTAAATTTTTTTGGAAAAATCATGTTTTTTATGGAAAAAGATGGGTTTTTTAATGAATGTATGAATGCATGGATGCATGGATGCCACATATTCAAACATGGTAAAGCAAACATGGTAACGCAAACAGGGTAACGCGAACATGGTAACGCATACATGGTAACACAAACATGGTAACACAAACATGGTAACGCAAAGGTTCAAAGGTCCAAAGTCACGAGCATGAGGTCAGAGAACCAAAAATGGGATAGATCTAGTTAATCACCTGCATGACATGTTCTACTGATACGTCAGAGTCTACATTTTTCTTTCGGATATTACCGGCCTTCCACAATTAAACTCATGAGCCAGTAATATTCTCAAGAAAAACTCGTCTGAGTGTGGTTCTCCGCATGACAACTAATCCAAGTCTTCACCTGAATAGTTTCTGCACCACAACCTAATAAGGCCAGGATGGGTTGGGGTTCTACGGTCTCTCAGCTTCTACAGTTCAATGAAAGTAATAATGTCTTCGCTACGAAACATGCTAAACATATATTACCAACAAGGAACCTCCACTGAGCGGAAGGATTCTCACGTGCGCCTGCACATGACTATACCCTCCACCTAATTTCTTATGTGTACTTAATCGGGGTTAGGATTTGTCCATAATGAATCACTTGTAACAGAACCACACAAGTAACAGAACCAGAACCACACATATAACAAAAAATGAAATGAAAAATAAAGCAAATAGAATTAACCCTTCCTTTGGAAACAATAAAAAGATGGTCCCCAGTGAAGTCGCCATTTTTCTGTCGCGGGCGAAAAACCGTTTTGTTCCTCTTTTTGTGGATGAGACACCTGATGCCTTCTTTGGGCTCGAGTGCTCAAAAAAAATGATTTTTCTTTTGTACCGACCAAACTTTTTATTATTTCCAAAGGAGGAAAAGGAAAAAAGCTGCAATAACCTAAAAAGTGGGGGGAGAGATCTTTGGGTAAGAGGGTTGGTTATACGAAGGGAAGGTATTAGCACCCAACGTATCTATAGTACTCTATAGGTTTCTTTGCTTTGTTTTTCATTCCATGTTATTGAGAGGTTCTTGTGAAATAGGTGGGACCTAAGGTGTTTGTTTGATTATGCTCGCAAAGATCATCGCGATCCTCTGCATACATATCCCTTAGAGGGAATCAGAGCATCTGTAGCTCGGGGTCTACGGGTGCTAAGGTTTGAATGGTTTTTTTTGTTTTATTTTGCTCGCCAAGGATCGACCTTGTGCCTACGTATTCTCAAAGGGATGTTGAGAAAGTCAGAGCAATCGTAGTTCCCACTTATGCTAGTGGAAGCAAAGGAAAATAGACAAATGTCGTCTAAATGCTAGATGTATCTAATCTATATCATCACATACATCTGTTTAATTTTGTTTGAAAATCTTTTCATTATAAGCCCGGGGCCATGCCACTTAGGGTGCTTAGAATGATAAAGATGTTTTTGTTTAACCAGCCTTGTGGCAAAAACTTTCAATGAAGTCAGCCTTGTGACAAAAAGTTTTGATTAATCAGCCAGCCTCGTGGCAAAAGTTCCAATGAAGTCAGCCTTGTGACAAAAACTTTGATTAATCAGCCAGTATGGTGGCAAAACGGTTTGATTGATTAGCCAGCCTTGTGGCAAAAAAGTTTGATTGATTGATTGATTGTTTGTGATGATATAGAAGAGATACTCCTATCATAGAGATGATAAATGTCTAATCTCCTAGGGTTTTTGATTTGGATATTGGGGATGCTTATAAGAAGCCCGTGGGTCCTTGTACGAAGCCCAAGAGGAGGCTATCCGAGGGTCCTTGCATTGTAAGCCCAAGAGGAGGCTATGGGAGGGACAATCCAGGGTCCTTGCATTGTAAGCCCAAGAGGAGGCTATGGGAGGGTCACTCGTTTGTACAAAGCCCAAGGGGAGGCATGCTATAGTTGGTCTGAGCTCTTAGAGCGATTTCACCGGGAAACCATACTCTATGTCCTAACCTAAACTAGGGAGATTCTTTGCACGAAGCCCAATAGGAGGCTATGGGGAACCTAGTGTTGTACTAAGTTGAACAAGCATATGTAACACAATCACAAGTATGAACAAGTACGAACAAATATGAACAAGTACATGAACAAGTTATGAACAAGTATGAACAAGCACATATATATGACAAAGTGTGTGTATATAATGGAGTTTATGAAGGAAATATACCTGTAAGCATGATCCATTTGTATACACAGGGGCTCGGGACTCACACTCGGGGAGAGGTCCGCTTGAATTTATTCAAAGCTGTGTAAACAGGTTTTTACAAAGGGGCTCGGGACTTATACCTATGTGGAGGCCCATGGTATTTTTGGGAAGATTTAAAGAAACCTTCATTTTTGGTTTGTTATTAAAGTTAAAAACAAACTGATCGAGGTATGTACAAAAGGCGTACAATGAAATACCTAATTTCATGTACTGGAATGGGTATGTACAAAAGGGCTTGGGACTTATACCTACGTGGAGGCCCGTGGTATATTGAAAAGCTTTGGAGTTTGGAGTTTTGTTGTTTTGGAAATGATTTGAAAATTGTTTTAAAAAAGGTTTATTTTAAAGAAGTTTTATTGTTTTGAAAACTGTACAAAAAGAAAAGAAATGGGACTTACACTCTCTAATATTCGAGAGGCCCCTGTTTTATTTTCATAAAACAGGGTGGATGGTTTGAAAAAGATGTGTGATTTGTTGTTAAAAAAAAACTGTTTTGAAGTTTCGGAAAAAGTTTTCTGTTTTAAAAAAAACTGTACAAAGAAAAAGAAAAGGGACTTATACTCTCTAATATTTGAGAGGCCCATATCGTTTTGAAAATCAATTGATCAATTAAAAATATTTAATCAATAGTTTCAAAAAGAAATGGTTTATCGTTTTTGAAAAGAAACGCAATCGCTTGTTTTAAAATGATTTGAATTTTGAAAGGAGTCAAATTAATTAAGTTTAAAACAAGTTTTAATGTTTAATTAAGACCTAAGTGATTAGGGTTTGATCAAAAAAGTATTTACAAGTGATTAGGTTAAAAATTAAATGAAAAACAATATTTAAAGTATCAAAAATACTTAAAAACATGTCATTTTAAACCTAATTAAAAGTATATTAAATAAATCTTTTTTTGTGATTTTTTTTGATATTGTCAAAATATGTCTATTAAATAAGAAGTGTTTAAAAAATGAAGAAAAAATAAGTTATTTTGATGGGTTAAATTAATTGATGAAGTTGTGAAGAAATTGAAGGAAAAAAGTGATAAAAAATTGGTTTTGTCTTCCAAAGGGTTTGAACCCACGCCCTTGTGTTTGCAGACCAAAACACTTGCCAACCCAGCTGCGCGCGCAGCTTGTAATACATACGCATCCAACTGGTTATATTTCAAACTCATTTTTCAAATTTCCTTCGCAAAAAATGGCGCCAAGAACACATCCCCAATTTGATTTTGAAATTTCTGAAAACTGAACCAAATTGATCAAGTGAAGGGTCTATCTCACTCGTTTTTTTTACAAGGATCATGATGGTGCCCTCATAATTCATTTATTTTTGCTCTAAGGTGATCAATTTTGTGATGAACACGAAGAACCCTAATTCTGAGATTGATCATGAAATCGTGTATGTGCAAGATAAATAGCAATTGATTGAGGGTTAATGATCCATATGTATGCAGAAACATGATGGTAAACCAGTTTTTCATTTATGATGCATGATTCATAGAGTTTGAAGTTCATGTGCACTTACCTCAAAAACGGCAAAACTGGAGATTTGATTCTTCAATATAAGTGTTACAGATGCTTTGTATCGATCTGGATAGCTTCAATGATGATTGTGGAAGGTGTCTGGATGTCTGGAACAAGCTGGATTCATCTGAGCATGGCCATGGCACCTGAACTGCAGTTGCTTCAAGTATGAATCGAATTTGAAGATGGAGGTGTTACAGGTCGTATGTGAGTGTTTGGATCATTCATATGAAGTATATGGAAGGTGTTAGAAGTGATAGTTTGGACAGAAATGGCCTGGAATGGATTTTGGCATGATAAGGTTCAATTCATGTTCATATGGAGGTGAGATGATGATTCTGAGTTTTGGGGTGATTTGGGGTGTGTGAGTGGTTCAAACACATCCCATATGATGTTTGTGGCTTGTGGGAAGCATCACTTGGCTCAGAACTTGCAAGGTTTAGAGGTTGAGTTTTCTACCTCTTTGAAAACCATGAAACTTGCATTCTAAGAAAGGAAGAGAAAACCTATGTTTATGAGGTTTTGGTGTGAGTTGAAGAGTGGAAATGACCTCTATTTATAGGCCAAGAGTTCTGAACTCAGACCTTTGCAAGTTGATCAAAAATTGGTGATTTGGCTTAAGAGATAAAATGGAATCTTTCACATTAAATGCAAATGGTTAAAGTAACTAAACCATGGTTATTTTGGCCAAGCTTCTTATCTCTTTCCCATCTGTCTCAAATCAGAAAAAATATCTCCAATTATTGCCTCTATGCATCATTACTTGGTCCATTTGGCAATTTGGTTCATAACTTTGCAAAAATGGCTTGAAATTTCAAGTGAAATGGTCACTAATGTCAAAATTCAAAACCATAGCTACACTCCATGTTTTTTCATGCTCTTAGACATTTTGGAAAGCTCATGTTACACACTTCAAAACCCTAGTTGAAAGTTTCTTCAAGACCTTTAAGGAAATGGGTGAAAAAGATCCATGAACTTTGAAGAAAATGATGTTTTAAGTGAAATTTTCATAAGATACCAACTTTGAAGCACCATATCTCTTAAATGGTTGATCTTATGGAAAAAATTTATATGTATCAAAGTTGTTTATTGGATCAAAATCTACAACTTTCATGTTGGAAGTTTTTTTCAGTTTGTAGGTGAAATTTTGAGTTATTCCCCTCCAAAGTTTGGAAAAAACCATGAAAAACACTTAGAAATTTTTCTAAGTATGAAAGTCAAACTTTTGACTTTTTGATTCTTGATTGATTTTCTTGATTTTTCTTGATCAAATGACTTCATACTTCATATATTGATGATTTTCAACTTCAAAAGTCATGGTTGACCAAAATTCCCAAAAGTCAAAGGTGTTCTTGTACAGTTGACTTTTTCAAACGAATCGCGTTTCTGGAGATTTCAAATGAAACATGCTATCCTCACCAAATGAGTGGTATGAATGGATCATATTGAAGCATTAGAGGATATTGAGCCATGTTTTGAGTTGTGGCACCATGTCCTGATTAAAAAGTCAGTTGTTCAGTGAATTAGGTCAAAAACCCTAATTGTCGACCTGATGAGATTGATGACTGTAGGTCTTGAATTGAGATACAATTTCCATTGTATATTGTCATAGGGATTATTTGAGGATGATTGAAACCTTTGATTGACTTCCTGGGGATTTTTAGGGTTTCCCAAATGTGATCCCTGATTTCAGTCCCTGATAGTTCAAAAACCCTGATCTGAGGATTTGTCTGATCAATCTTTGTATAGAGATGTTCTGAGCCAATGGATTAGGTCAAAATGATTCACTTGGGGTCTTGAGGTCATGTCCCAAGTCATTAGGTCAAACCCTGAGCAAAAGTCAAGAGTATGCTGTCTTCAGTCAAAACCCTAATTCAGTCGATTCAAAGCTGTTGAGTTTGTTGAAGTGAATCTTTGAGGACCAAATGTTGATGGTTGATGAAGAGAGTTATTTTGAGATGAAGGGAGAACAAAACCTTAATTAATCATTACTTGTACTGATGAGTGATTTCCTGATTTAATCCTGCTGAGTCACAAGTAGCAAACACAAGCTATGCAATTTGTTAGAGATGCAAATGATGCATATGCAAATGATATGAGGTGGTATCTTAGGTCAAAAATTGGGGTATGACACTTACCAGAGTTTTTGCTCTAATACACGTTCCTTCTTAAAAGAATGTTCTGACTCATTCATGCTCTGACTTTTGTCGTCTAGTTTGTTGTGAAACATTTTAGGATGTAAAGATGCTCTGATGATGCTCTGGTACATTCAAGAATGTTCTGATACAATCAATCATGCACTGATTCAAGAAGAAATTCAAAGATCTGAAGCTATCCTATGGAAGAAAGAAGCAGAAGCCCTGAATGTTCTGAAGTTCTAGGGAGATGTGAACGTCTCGACTGAAATGGAAAATACTCAGGGAAGTCTTTTATTTATAAATTATTCTAGTATTTATTTCAGAGGGAGATTGTTAATCTCAGGGGGAGACATATTCACACACTATGTTTATATGCTTATGCTATAACTGTGTAATTATCGTTAGTCATCTGAAATTCTGATTGCAAATTCATATCAATTATATATGTTTTTGTTATCATCAAAAAGGGGGAGCTTGTTAGAAAAAGATTTGTTCTGATCAATATTCTTATTTTTGATGATAACATTATATATGAATTTTGTATAAGACAATGTGGTACTCTAATCCTATACATTTTCCATTTCAGGAAATATATAAAGAGTATGCACAAATTCAGCGCAAGAAGCACTGACTTAGAAGGTTCAAGTATGCAACATTAGAACATACTCTCGCAAGACATTAGAATATGGTCAAGCAGAATCAGAACATGGTCTATGAAGCATCAGAAGAACTCGAGTTCAGAAGCAGAAGCACTGAAGTTCTTATGGTATCACGCTAGAAGCACATCAAGGTCAGAAGACAAGAAGATGCTCTGCACTAAGCTGAATGACTCTGATATTCAAATATTGTATCTACAAAGACTAGATCAGAAGCAAGTACAAGATGACAGGCTACGGTGACTGATAAAAGGAACGTTAGAAGCTATTAAATGCAAAGTCAGTTAAAGCAGGAAAAGCAAGGCTCGAGGTAGTTGACAAAAGAGTGAAACATTAAATTCAATGCTGTACGGATCACGCAACGCATTAAATGCTCCCAACGGTCATCTTCTCATAACGCCTATAAATAGAAGTTCTGATGAGAAGCTCAAGACAACACTTTCACGCAAAATACTGAAACACTATCAAATTGAAAAGATATCAAACTTCATCTTCAACCTTACATTACTTTTGTAATATCTTAGTGAGATTAAGCTTAGAACTTAAGAGAAATATCACAGTTATGATTATAGCTTATTAAGAAGCATTGTAATACTCTTGTAAGAATTTGTTTACATTCATTTGTAAAGGAACTAAAGAAGATCAACTTGTGATCGGATTCTCTAGAAGTCTTAAAGGGTATCTAAGCATTGATTTCCTAGAGTGATCAAGTTGTGATCAGAATACTCTAGAAGACTTAGAGGGTATCTAAGTGGAAAACCATTGTAATCAAGATTGATTAGTGGATTAAATCCTTAGGTGAGGTAAATCACTCTAAGGGGGTGGACTGAAGTAGTTTCGTTAACAACAAACCAGGATAAAATTCATTATGCAATTGTTTTTATCTTAAGAGTTTTTAAAGTCACACTTATTCAACCCCCCCCCTTTCTAAGTGTTTTTCTATCCTTCAGCTTTTGCTAAGGTAATGGTGGGGTTCTTACTCTCTAAGGGTTGGGATGATGATGGGTATGGTAGAGATTAGGTTTCATAATTGAAATCCATGATTGTGTTGCAATGTTGACGAATGTTGAATTGATAATGTTGTGTATGCCTTGTATTCTTCAATTTCATGAATTTAGAGAATGTTAGGGTTTATGTTAAATCAATTGGATTTTGTGATTTCTTCATGTTCAATGGTCCATGGTTAGAAACATGTTTAGGAACCTTATATGTGTGCTAAATTTGCTTTCAATTGATGTATGGATTGTCTATGGGTTAATGGGTGTTGTTTGAGGGAATTAGAGAAGAAAATGTGAAATCTGAGTTTTCACGCAGCCTGGGTCGACCTATGCAGAAGCTGAGTCGACCTAAACAGCTCAGAATATAAAAATATGTTTTCCTTCAGTTTACGTCGACCTAAAGGAGTTTTGAGTCGACCCAAAGGCGTTTGTGTCGACCTAGGAGTTCAATTTTGAGCAGATTTTGTAAAGACCATAACTTTTGATCCGTAACTCCGTTTTATGCGCCGTTCGAAGCGTTAGAAAGCTAACGCAATGAACTATATCATGATGAAATAAAATGATTCATAGGATATATTCTCCTATTATGTTTATTAGGATTAAGTGATGAACTATGTTGTGTTAACATGTGAAGTATGTTCTTTGCTATGAATCGATGTAACCATGTTGCGCTATAACTTGATGTATGTTTTCCTTATGACGATACAATGCTATTGAGATGATGATATGTACTTCCCTTATGATGATATAATGATGCTTTATAAATAATTAACAATGAATATGCTTTCATTAAGTAGTTGAATTAACCGCGTTACGTCGTTCCTTGAATTGTCTAATGTGATGTTTGTTGTTAATATGTGTCATTTGAATGTTCTTGTGGATAATGTTTATTTGATGACTTAATTATGATTTGGTTTCTTTCATAACATGTAAGTATGTGGATATGTGTTATGGCTTGATGAAATGTGAATAACATGTTACTTGAAATCGTATCTATGTAATGCATGAATTGGTGTTGGTTGATAATAACATTGTTGGAATGATATGTGATATGATATTCATAATGGGTGTAAATGATTACATAATAATTGTTGTAACATGTTGAGGTTTATTGTTGTTGCGTGCAATATGTTGAATTGTTGTTGTTGTTGCTAGTATGTGGAAATTGTTGTTGTTGTCGTAGACCCTATGATCAATGTTGATAAGTTATATTATGATGTATTGTGAGGTGAATTATTGTTGTATGATGATGCAACATAGTGACGTGATTGTGAAGTAATGCATTCTTATGAATGATGATGATTTTATTGTTGTTGAAGTTCGACATTATATTGATAATGTTCAATGGTGATTTAGCCGATATTGTGACGTATTAATTATGTGTGTTGTGTTTGTGTGGATGTTACATTTATTGAGTTACATCCATTGCATAAAGAGACGGTGGCCTTAATGGCAAAAGCGACGGTGGCCTTGATTGCAAATAACGATGGTGTATCCAATGGCAAATTTTGAGACGGTGGGAGTTTTACTCCAAATGGTATCACATGCATTTGCATAAGTCGAGTCACATGTGAATTGCATTTGAGTCTTATTTGATCATGTTTGTGGTGATGTGTTGACTTGATGATGAGATGTTTATCGTGATGTGTTGGAATCTTACTTGTGAATTGTATATATTGTCCTAGTTGATTGTTGACACTGTTGCCATTTCATAAGTTGATTATGTTGTTTGAAATGTTGATACGGTGATATGTTGTTGTGACGTGATGTTAGTATAATTTTGAATTTGAATATGTTGTCTTAACTGATTAATGATATTGTTGTCGTTTTGAAAGTTGTATTATATTAATAAGTTGTTTTGCGATGAAAATCGTTGTAAGATGTTATGAGATGCGAAGTGGTGAAATTATGTATGATCTATATCTCCTATATTATTTAAGATATCTCACCCTTTTGATGATATTTCCCCTACCATGGGAAATGGGCAGGTACTCAAGATTAGTCGTGGATGTTCGAGGTTATTGAGGTGAAGTCTTTATGTTGCTTTATGGCAAGTCGAGTTGGTGCCCATTGCTCTGATACGTATCACTCGGGGGGATTAGTCGTTATTACTTGATTGTTGTATTCCATGATGACATTTGTGTTAAGTTGAATATAAAGATGTTTATAAGTTGAAATTGGAAGATGTTGGATAAAGTCTTGTTTTCCGAATGCTATGTATCTGTGTTGATTGCAATATTAATATGTTTGTTGGTTTAGGTCGAATTGTGACATACCCTCTTTGATGAATATTTTTTTTAAATGCACTCTGATTTTCGCTTATAATTGTGGGGTAGAATTTGGGTGTTACAATAGTGGTATTAGAGCAGGTTGGTCTGTCCGGCCAATGATGTCTAATGTTGTTTATTCCCGTGTATGCGACGAGTGTGTGAAACACCGTCAGTACTTGTTATTCTTCTGATCGTTTGTCTACAAGATTTGGTTTGACACTAAGTGGGGGGGGGGTGCTATGCTTCTCGGTTATGTTTCATTTGTAGGAAGTAGTATGTTGTTGAGGGCGACAGTGCAAGTGTTGTTGGAGTTTGTTGTTTCCTGAATCGAAGATGACTTGGATTTAAGATTTTGGTTGTTAGTTAAGTTGGTATCTCTTGAGGAAGAGGATGATCAGGAATTTTTGATGTTCACTTCTCGAAGGATGAGGATCTACGTAACGGTTGTTGGTATGCGAGCATGGTGCAAGTTCCTGATATGTCTGATGGTAATTGTAAGTAATGAGAATAAATTCTAGAAGATGGAATTTAGAACGTGCGATATTCCAGTGCTGCTGATGGACTGTGAAGTTGTTGGTTGAGCAACCTTGTGTAAGATGTCGATGTTGGATCAGTGATTAAAAGGAGTATTGATGTAGACCTTGTTGTAAGATTGTTGCAAGTGATTGAGGTAGTGGTAGAACTATTGAAGCTGTGGAAACATTCTGAAGTGCGAGTAAGAACTGGAAGTGCAAAGAGATGAGCATGATTTCAATAATAAGAAAGGTGGGTAATGGTTTACATGAATTTTGTTCTGAGGTGTCGTCAGAGGTGTTTTAGTCAGTAGCTGCAAGACATCGGCGTTAGCTTGTTTAGATGATTTTGGGAGATTAGTGCATTATGGAATTATAGTGATTCAGGTGACATGAGTACAAGTTGGAAAAGAACATTATTAATGTTGGTAATGATGGGTTATACTCCATTATGGTTGTCGTCTATCTATTGACAAATTAAGGACTTGATCACCCTGAATATCTTGTTGATAGTAGACGGAATCGTGATTGGACGGCATAGACGTATCTTGCTAGCTTGATACTGCGTAAAAGGATGAATGTTATGTCGTGAAGATAATTGCTCTCTGGTTAGTATGAATTAACGGAAAAGTATCCATGAAGAGTTGATAGGTAATGAACAAGTCGTAGGAGCTGGTTTATAGGCGAGATAGCATTGCAAAGTGAAGGATTGAGAATGTCGAGTGAACAACGATTTTGTGATGGATGTTTAAGGAAGTCTGAACTAGATTAAGACTTGTGAACCATATGATTGACGGAAAGATTTAATGTGGACGATGACTTAAGATGGATTAACAGAGTTGCACAGCGGATGTGTAATGTGGCACAATTGTCATACATGTGTGTTTGTTAGAGATGGAAAATCAAGTATCAGAAGCCTAGGAGGATGGTATGTCTTGATCTACATGTTTGAATTGGTTGATGTTGAGGTAAGGATGATGTGCCAGAATATGGTATTTTCTCGTGAATACTTGCAGAGTTTATAAGGACCGTATTAGAGCTGTTAGTTGATGGTGAAGTAGGGTGTATTCATCGAGTAATCTTGGTAAGTTGATGTTATAGTGATTTGGTTTATGTTTTCATGATATTGTTGTTGGACTCTATAAGTAAGAAGTGATATTTAGTACTATGACTGAGTTGAGTATGCTGGCTATGTTGATGTCACTATAAGAGTGATACAACGAGGCGGAGAGAAAGTTGTTGGTGTTTGTTGAAGATTGGCATGTATAATTATGGGAATAAAAGTATGTATGTGTTCTAATGTTAAGTATGTTGTTACGATAATGGTATGGCGTTGAACACCCAAGTATATGAGGGTTATGATTGTTTCTACCTTAAGAATCATATGTCAAGGTATTATGGAACAATGATGATTCTGTTGGTAAGTTAATGAAGTGAGAGTGTATCTCCACGTATAAGCGTGTTAAAGTTGTTGTTACCATAAGTATTGGTAAGTCGGGAGATTCCTGAGATGGTTGGTAAGTGGTTAACAGGTATGTCTTAGAGATGTCAACTATTTGACACTGGATTGAGGTAATGTTGAGTTGTCGTGATAGTAAAAGTGTTGTTAAACGTGACTGAGGATCAGAGAGTTGGAAGCGAATTTGAGGATGCTTACGTAGGATAAATTTTTTAGGACGAAAATATTCTAAGTAGGGGAGGATGTAACGCCTCAAATTTAATTAATTATTTAATAAAATTATTAAGGATTTATTCGTTGGAATTAGTTGAAGTTGGGATTTATCGGTATTATTCTAAAGGCGTAATTTGGATTAATATGTTGATTTGAGCAGTTAAGTTGTGGTCGGATTTATTAGTCAGATTAGTCAGAGGATTATGAATTCGTGAGTCGGTATATTTAAGTTATGGATTCATGGTAGATGCGAAATATTATTGGAAATAATATTTGGTTATGTTGTGTGGTTATTTATTTATGCGTATTATTCGGATTAATTGAGTAATTAAAGAGATATTATGAATTGGGCCTAAGTTGAAAGAATAAAACACAATGGATGGGTTATAGGTTAAGCCCATTAGTGAGAATGAATAATAAGAGTTAGGGTTTTAGAGGTTTGGTCTCATAACTTATTTTGTGGAAAAAGAAGAGAAAGAAGAGAAATAAGAGAAATAAGAGAGGAAGAGAAGAAAGCTATGGCATGAAGAGAGGAATGACTCCATTGAAGATGAGGCTTTTGCTAAGGTAATGGTGGGGTTCTTACTCTCAAAGGGTTGGCATGATGATGGGTATGGTAGAGATTAGGTTTTATAATTGAAATCCATCATTGTGTTGCAATGTTGACGAATGTGGAATTGATAATGTTGTGTATGCCTTGTATTCTTCAATTTCATGAATTTAGAGAATGTTAGGGTTTATGTTAAATCAATTGAATTTTGTTATTTGTTCAAGTTCAATGTGTTGTATGGATGACCCATGGTTAGAAACATGTTTAGAAACCTTATATGTGTGCTGAAATTTCTTTCAATTGATGTATGGATTGTCTATGGGTTAATGGGTGTTGTATGAGGGAAATAGAGAAGAAAAATGTGAAATATGAGTTTTCACGCAGCCTAGGTCGACCTATGCATAAGCTGAGTCGACCTAAACAGCCCAAAATGTCAAAAATATGTTTTAGCCGATGTTGTGACGTATTAATTATGTGTGTTGTGTTTGTGTGGAAGTTACATTTATTGAATTAACTGGCTTAAATTTAATTTCTTTCCAGCATTTATCTGGTTAGCCATACAAAGGTATCTCTTGGCTACTTGGAGAGATCTAGAACAAAAAACACATCTTGAGAGCCAAAGTGCCAGGAATGCAATATGCTCTTCATCCGTCACTTCATCAGTCGAAGTGTCATGATGTTTCAGGATGAACGGAGTATAAGTGGTTTTGATTTCATTAAATTGAATGGTATCGGTATCCATGTAATTGGGATAGAAAATTTCCCCAGTTGGTCAAAGCCCTGTGTAGCAACCTGCCCTAAAAAATTAAAGGTTTTTTAGAGTCGACACCTATTCTACCAGGGCGAATAGGAAACCCTACGCAGTATAAAGATTTGGATAAGATTATTATAATCAGGTCAAGGGAAGGTGTTAGGCACTCTTAACCCTTTCCTAAAGTTTTGAGTTAAGGTAAAGGTTTTATGGCTAAAATATTCAGATTTAATAGCTAAGGAAATGAACAAGGGAACATTGAGATTTTGGGGAAGGGGGACTCGCCTTGTTGCCAAGTGCCTACGTACCTCCTTATGGAGGATCAGAGTCTACGTAGTTCGGGGCACAGGGTTGTACGCCTTAGAATTTGGTATGAAGTGGTCTGAAGGTATTTTGAGTTACCTGATCGAAGTGACGAAAATCCGTAGTTTGAAGGAGTGTTTTAAGATTTGGGCGTACAACCCTGATTTAATATGTTACCGTTAGTTGCGATGATCAATAGGTTTGATCACCATAGTTAACGGATTGAATGAAGGATTGCTAACCATTCTAATCGATAGATTCGATTATCACGAATAACAAATGAATGTATTTTAAATAATAATTAATTTATCATTATCCCTCATAATCAATGGGTTTGATTATTACACGATAACGAGTTGAATATGCTAATCATCGTAACCAATAGATTTGGTTAAAACCATTTAGCAAAATAAATGTATTTTAATTATTGGATTTGATTAATTAAATTAATCGATTATTAACCATTGCGACCAATAGATTTAGTTGAAACGAATAATAAATTAAATCCTAAAACTTTGGCCAAGCGGCCAGTGGGATTGGGCAAACCCTAATACATTGGTAACAATCTTCTAGGGTTTTTGTGATTTCTATAATTAAAATTAATTAAATCAATTAAGTCGAGTAATTGAAATAATCGAATAATCGGGAAGATAACTCTAAACCCTAATTGTTAGCCTAATCCTAATGTTATGTCCTAACCCTAATTAAAATAACTTGATTAAATTAAACACAATTAATTTATATTTAATCTAAATAAATCACTAAAAGGTAAACAAATAATAAAAAACCTGGCTTAGATTGCATGTGACTGGGTTGAGTGTCCATGGTATGCACCTACATCTTCCCACACATTAGATCTAGACATTAGCATGATCCTATGGCTATCGGTTGAGAGCCCATGGTGCTCCTTCGCGTATGTGATGTGTGAGATCTGCAAAGAAAGATTTTGAAAAAAAATTATGCAAAGCCAGGGATCAAGCCTGTGACCCCTGGGTGAACAACACACGCCCCTTACCATCCAGCCAAATTCACTTATGCGTTTAACAGATGTGTATCAATAAATCTATTAGAAAGCTTAATTTTAAAATAGAACACGCGCGCAGGCCTTCTTCTTCTTCGTGGAGAACCTGTGATTTTTCTTGTTACGATTAGCTACGGATTTGCCATGACTCAACTTGTAGCTAATCCCCTGTGCAATTCAACATCCTAAAATACCGCAAATAAATACCCAAAGTTAATGTATTTCGACTAGAAATCACGTTCTGAATCAGATAGTGCCCTTTATTTGGCTTGATTTTGCCTGCAACGAAAAACCCCAATTGGTATGGCCGAAACCCTAATCATGGTGAAATGCTTAACCTGCAGCCAAAACTCAATTAAATTATAAAAAAAGTATCGAGACATCATCACCAACACAAATACATAATCAAATTATATCAACAACACGCATAGGCATGAAATTGAAATCCAAATTTTTGTGGTTTAGCGCAAGCCTATTCCCTCGCGTTTCTGGAGCTTTGACCGATGATGATGATTGGTTTATGTTCAAAGATTTCCAAGGAGTTGATGGGAGTTCTTTATTTGATCTTAAACAAACTGCAACTCGATTCACTACTCCCCCTTGGTTCACGACTTTTTTCTGCCTTGTTGATACGGTTCTGTAGCCTCTCCTCTTGTATTTTCTCAGTTACTATAAGATGTTAGTGATTAAATAGTAAAAAAACAAAATATGGTTAGAATAAGAGGTTATGTTCATGGTGAAATTCACATTAAACAAATTGGTGAATGAATGTTAAATTTTTGACTCCCTCTTACTGCCAATGAATCAATTTCTATACAAATTATGTACAGTAGTGGACCTGAAATATTTGTCAGTACGTGTTATTAGGATTAGAAAGAATGTCCCCCCCTAAATTGTTAGAATTATTCCTATTTATATTAGTTAAATTAGGTTTTTTTATACCTAATGGGCCTAGTGCCTAATTAACTTAATAGTTATTCCTGATAAAATAATAATCAATAATACTCCTAATATTAATAATCCTAATAATACTATCAAAGTTAATAATAATACTCCTAATAATAATATTAATAATCCTAATAGTAATGAATAATAATAGTTAGTAAAATTACAATAATAATAGTTCTAATAATAATAATAATAATAATAATAATAATAATAAAGTAAATGGTAAGTTGAATAAAAACGAGTAAATATAAAATAAATTATAATGACTAAAAACCCCAAAAAATAAGATAGATGGGCCAAATGACTGTGCCCAAGTACCTTCTAATTTTAACCCCATTTTAATTTGGGATATTTTATAAGGGAGTGGGTTTAACAATCGAAATGTTAAACCCCATGACTCTTAATTTAATACCCATGATGAATTAATAGACGTAGATTTGATCAGGAAAATTTTGGGGTATGACACCCTGTGATAGTGGCTATATCAAAAAAAGTTGGGGTAATCATCCCACAAGGAAGATGAAAGGTATTGTGGGAAGCATCCCAGAAATATAGATATGTTACTAGCATGGCTTGGTTGTATTCCAAGCCTGTTTTAGATAACTGGATCAAATCATAAATCCCTAAGTCTTTCCAGAACGAAGCCTTTTTGGCTTCTACTTTGGCAAACCAAGCGTAATAAAGTTCAGGATCTTTTGCTAGAGGGATTGATCTAAACACCTTGGGGAAATTTATCATGTAATTCATTCTAATTTTTTCCAGAACCACGACGGCTTCAGTCGAAGCATCATCCGCATTGGCGGTGTCAGCTAAGATTAGGTTACCATCTTTGTCTATTTGGTTCTTGCTAACTAAGGGCCTAGTCTTGTAATAAACGGGAAAGAATTTACCCAGAGAATAACTACTATCCCCAAGTAAAGGACCCATAAAAGCATGAATTTTTCCAGAAAGAACAAAAGGGATGATTACCTAAGAGGCATAAATAGCGCGAGTTTCTGCTAAGTTTGGATCTGGAATGTATTGTTGATTACCCACCTGTGTAGGATGTTGAAACTATTGAACAGGTTGGAGAGTATTTGAAGTCTCCAATGTGGATATTTGGATGGTGGAAGACGCCATGGATAAAGTTACTTCAAGAATTAGGTTTGAAACCAAAAAAGGGTTTTTGTGTGTTTAGATTCGGAAGAATGGAGAATAAGGTTGTGTAATGAGGAAAAACCCTGAAGGTTTAAGTTTGGGTATTTAAAGGTTTAGTAAGAACTTTTTAAATCTTTTTGAATAAAAGTCAAAAAGACACGCAGCAAGAGATGATTTAATCTAACTGCGGTCGAACAATTATTAGCCTTACTCCTAGTATCTAGGAGCAATGATCACAAGTGATGACAAAACATGGGGACACACGTTTTGGAAGAGACGTTTTTGGAAATGAAAAGACGTTTTGAAAGATAAGTCATAAATGATTATGACGTTAGTCAGATGTCTTGGAACTCTAAAAGGTATAAGTAGAACGGAATCTCATCATGACAAGAAACGCCTATTTCTCTTGTTTCTTCGAAACAGATATTTATTGGGGGCAATTTGTTAGCTGGAGATTTCGACTGAAGAATTGGAGTTTGAAGAAAAGATGGTTTTCGATGGCCATTCCTGAGAATAAATGGCTTTTAATGACCATTTCCAAGAATGTTATTTATGATGAAGATGATTGGAATCAAAGCTGAATCGAGATAAAATTATCTTCGAGACATAAGCGATTTTCGAAATACAATAGTACTGAAGCTTGTAGTATTTCGTTGCATTTTCACTAAGGATCACATTTCTATGTGCCGAAAGAGGATTCAGGCAGGAGGATTTGAATTTTGAAATATTCTGTGTAACCCAACAAGGACAGATGGCGCCCCAGGGATTCGAAACGCATGCGTGTGAGCAACGTGGCCTTTCGTTAGCGTAGGACCGTTAGGGTCTAATTAGTATAAATAAGGATCTTAGTATCAAGATCTGGTGTATTCATTTTGTACAAATCACTCACAAATTACTCAAGTATCAAGTGTTAAGAGAAAGAGTTCGCTGAGAAATGTACGTATGACACCACATTTTAATATGTTTGCATTTCTATTCTCAGAATCAAAATATCTTTAAGTTTCCTTTACTTTTTCGCCTAGTCTTTCCTTTAATTTGAGTCTCTTTATTTTTTCTTCGATAAGTTGTTACATTCCTGCACTTTACATTCGTGCACTCTACATTCTTGCACTTTACATTTTTTGAGATCTACATTTCTTTTACATTTTTGTCGAAATTAGATTTACATGTATAACAAGTTTTCTTCCAGTTGTGCGTTTTGATAGTTTACTTTGCAAGTAATTTACATGTTCATACCATAACCAAGTTCCGAAGCGAAAGACCAACAAACATGAACCAAATTATCTCGAAAGGCAACTATTTGACTATGTCCTAGGATCAATCTAGTCGATCCTGCGAGTAATCAAAGTATATTTATAGTTTAGAGGACTAGCGGTTGTTTACCAGAAATCACCGTAAACACGGTCACATTTCACATTGCGTATAAAATAAAAGTTCTAATTGATGAAGAAAAATAACACATGCTAAGAGACCTTACGCTGCCAAATTGATTCTTAACGTTATCACACAAACAGCAAAGAAACATCATCTTCAACCTCACAAATCTTATAATATCTTAGTGAGTGTTAGAACTTAATCTTCAGAGAAAAATCACTTGGTGATTATAGCTTATTAAGAAGCACATCAAACTCTTGTAATATTTTTTTCTATTTGTAAAAGGAAATTCCTAGAGTGATCAAATTGTGATCTGTATACTATAGAAGACTTAGAAGTTGTCTAAGTGGTATACCATTGTAATCAAGGTTGATTAGTGGAATAAATCCTTAGTTGAGGTAAATCACTCTGTAAGGGGTGGACTGGAGTAGTTTGATTAACAACGAACCAGGATAAAAATAACTGATTATTTTTTATCTGCCATTTTTAGAAACAACCCTTATTCAATCCCCCCTTTCTAAGTGTTTTTCACTCCTTCACCCTCAACGACATACGTATGCAATATGAACATCCAATCAACACAGTCCAACAACACAAGGCATCAAACTTCAACTCACTGTCATTAGGCTATCAACTTGTTCAATAACACGCAACGATGATTCGTTTTCTTATAATCAACATTCATAACAATCAACATCAATCTTACCACAACTTTTTATGTCCAAAAGTATAACTTTTATAGTCTTCCTATATCTACTTAAGTCTTACTAATCAAGGGAACCCAGAAAGGTACTCATTTTACTCAGGAATCGGAAGAAAATCACAAAAATGGAAAAATCTACGCCTCAGCCTGTCCATACGCGAACAAATAGCCCATACGTGATCGCGACTTTACGTGTCTATAAATCTGATGACTGCAAGTGCACAGTCGTGTCGTGTAGTTTTAAAAGATATCGAATCCACAGGGACTATGAATCGATCTACCGTTATCTAAGGTTACTATGTAAAGCTAGGGCTACTAAAATTTGATTGTTCCTAAGGGAGAGTGATTGTGAGAAATAAAGAATATAATAAGAGACAAATATCAGTATGTATTTCGTTTAACTTAAGGTAATCCGAAGGTCCATTGACTTTTGCATAATTTAATTAAAAATCTTTACTAATTCAATTGGTTTAAAATCCTCGTCTCAAACTTTCGCTCTGTTGATTCAGATTACTATCCTAATCCTAATGTACGCTTTCGCCATCCCATTAGATTTTAGAAGAGCTTTTTGGAAACAACGTAATTAATAAAATGCCTATTTTATGAAGTTGTTATCTATTTAAATCTCCTAATCTCAAACTTTCGCTCTATTGACTCGGAACAAGTTAATATCCCTAACGTACGCTTTCGCCATCCCGCTCTGGTGTAAAAACAATTTTTGAAAATAAATAAGTCCCAATTATTTTTAATACGCTTTCGCCATCCTTAAAACTAATGTCCTATGTCTACTATCTGGTTAAAGATCTCAAACTTTCGCTCTATTGATTTTAACCTTTGACTGTCTTAAGACCTCAAACTTTCGCTCTATTGATTTTAAGACTTACTAATTAAATTAGACATACAAACCAAAAACAAGTGATATTTAATAAAACATAATTAAGCCAATTTATTTCGGATCCCACAGTTAACTTACTCTACATACCGATACCTTAGTAATTTAGCCAGACATATTAATACGGTTAAACATGCATGAATTAATTTGGCTTATAATAAAAGGCATGTTAATAGGCATACAATATATCATGCAAATAAATATATAAATAAGGCGGTAAATATTAAACCTGAATTAAATAAATGGCAAGTAAATCTTCAAGTATCGAACCTCCACCACAGGTTGGCTGGATCGTTCTTCGGAATTTAAACGGACAGAAAATAAAACAAGGAAATAAAAGCGATAAATCTAACGTAAGGCTAGATTTATAAAAAGTTCACAACAATTTCCGGTGTAGAAATCGTTGTGAGAAAATAAGTGTTTGAATGAAAGCAGAATGAAAAATATGGTTCGCGGTACAATTTCGGCAGCACTTCGTTAGCAGGAAATCGGACCGTTTGGACTGAAGTGACTGCCTCTATTTATAGGGGATGCTTTGCAGTGACCTTGCGTGAAAAGAGGAAACTCTTCAGACTGGGTTGGAGACGTGCGTATATTCACGGTTGAACATCCGAAATTGGATGCTACCGATTTTATATCGTATATTTAGCTTGAAATCCATAGATATTTATAGCATTTTCCGTTTATTATATTGATTTATTATGATATTACGCTAGTTTTTGCTTTGTTTCAGGTTTTACACTCTTATTATGACTAATTGTGATAAAGAGAAGAAATGGAGCTAAAACGACCCCTATCTATGCCTAAAAGACGAAAAATGGGTCTGATTTCCTGCTAACGAAGTGCTGCCGAAATTGTACCCCGAACCATATTTTTCATTCTGCTTTCATTCAAACACTTATTTTCTCACAACGATTTCTACACCGGAAATTGTTGTGAACTTTTTATAAATCTAGCCTTACGTTAGATTTATCTGAGAACATCCATAACCCCGCTTTCAGATACTTCCATAAGATCATTGCTCACTACATCTTTGGTAAACCCGACAATGTCACTGAAGTTTCTAGAGAAGAGTTATTCATCATGTTCTGCTCCTCTAAGAATCGCCCGGTCAATGCCATCGCATTCATGCTAACCAACTTCGAGCGCATCACGCAAGACGAAGTTTCACCTATTAGGATCGACAGATTTGTCACTATGATTGCTAATGCTATAGGAATGAGAGTACCTCTTCTTAGATTGACACCTCTTGGTTCCTATAATTCTACGGACATTCACTTCTGCTTTAATCGAGGTATCATCGGTAACCTTGGACCTGATCAGTTTGATTTGCTCATTGACAACAAAGTTTTGGATCAGTTCACCTTACCGAATCCTAGGACGAGTGTGCACAACCCTGCCAACTGGCTTTACTATGGTCAGATTCCAGAGAGAGAACCCTCACCTGAAACCCCTCAAGCTTATGAACATTTTGATGAGGAAATGCACGTATCAGAATCTGAACCTGACACTCCTCCTGGATACTATGACCCTAATCTTGAAGATGAACCCATTCCTGATTATGAACCTCTTTCTGAAGATGAACCTATACCCGAGTATGAGCCTGAGACTCCTTCTGAAGATTCTGCTGATGATTACACTGTTGATATGACTGATGTCGAGCTCGAGCCACAACAACCCGCTGCATCCACCGCATCGGTGAATCAAAGAATGCCTAATCTGAACACGCACGAGCAAGCCATCACTGCACTATAACAAGATGTACAACATGTGCGCAATGAGCTACACACTTTGCAAATGCATTTCTTCGACTTCATCGACACCGTCAATGCTCAGTTCGACGAAGTCTTCAAACACATTTATTCTAATGTGCACAACAATAGACGTGGCTAGATGTTACCGTTTAGATTATTAGATTTTATTTCTAGTTTTAGTAATTTCCAATTCCTAGTTTAGAATTTAATTTTCTGCATTTTTACATTCTGTTTCTGTCTACATTCAATACCAGTTTTTAATTCAAAATGCAATATTTTATTCATTACTGCTGTTGTGTTATAATATTCTGCTGTCTGACTGCTATATATTTATGAATGCATATAACTCACTCAGTCTGGTATTTAGCTGTTTATAGTAACATCACATGTCCCATCTGTGCTATTCTCATACTTTTGTATCTGTCAGCACGTGACTACAGCACCACATGCGAAATGGGCATGTCCCTAGGCTAGGAGACGCACGTCTCCACCTTTGTGGGACCAGCCTCTGCATGCAAAGGACAGGAGGCGCCCGTCTCTATACTCTGTTCCCCAGCAGACTGACTGCCTGAGACGCGCGTCCCCCAAGGCCAGCAGTCTGTATTTGACCACGTAGAAGCATCTTCATTCCCTTTTGAATTTTGAATTTGAATTTCAAAATTCATCATTCAATCTTCTTCATTCTTCCCATTATTTCTTCCATTTAAACACCATTAACCTCATTCATCCCCCATCATTCACCTCTTAACTCTTCATCATTTCCCATTCTTCTATTCCATTCAAACTTCAAACACCACCATAATTCCATTTTAATTCTCTATTAACCACACCATTTTCAAACCTCACTATAAAACCACACCACCACCACTCTTATTTTTCACAACCTTCATACCATTTTTTTCTACCCTTCTACTATCCATTCTATTTTTCTTTCTAAACTCACCATGCCTCCACGTTCAATCATCCGTATTGTGCGTCCAGAGAGACCACCCCCTAACCTTAACAATGTTATATTCCGAGAAGACGACAACGATGCTCAAAGAACCAAATACCTCGCTTTCTATGAACGTTCGGTTGTTCCCACAAAATTTGTGAACATCGAATGTCTAGAAACTCTAGGCCTCATTGATGGTGTCACTCGTTTGCTCACTAAATCTAGCCTACACCATCTTTGTACCGAACTCGTACCTACTTATGAGTCGCTCGTCTTAGAGTTCTTGAGTTCTTTCAATTACGACACTCCTTCTGATCAACCACTCTTAACCGGTAGCATCCAATTTCGGATGTTCAACCGTGAATATACTCTGGATCAAGAAGTAGTGGCTACGTACTTGCACTTTAATACGTCACCAAATGCTCTCCGCACTATCTTTCAAGAACTCAATGGTCGTTCATGGGAACAACACGCCTTCGACCTTTGGTTTAATCTCACTGGCGAAGTTCAAACTGGTTGGAGGGCCCTACATGCTTCTCACATTCAAAACCCCGCTATACGTTATTTTCAGCGTGTTTTGGGGCACACTATGTTTGCGAGATCCAACAACCATAAGGTAAATCTACATGAACTATTTTTCCTTTACTGTGCGCTAAACAATCTCCGTTTCAATGCCGCACCGTTTATGCTCCAACACATCCAAGGCTGTGTCAACGCCCCCGCTACAAACCCCTTTCTGTTTGGCGGTATTATTACTTCCTTGGCCTGTGCCTTAGGTCTTGGTGATGAGCTCCTTTCACTCTCTCATCTCATGATGCCTGCTCAATCACTCGACCTCACTTATTGCCGTGACTCCCACTTGGTTTCACCCCGCCATGATGGCCGATACACCTTGGTCGTCAACAAAGTTCTGATTCCTTATGTCATCCTTCTGTGCCCTGAAAGAATCAACATCCGTTATGTTCAGCGTTGGAGGCTTATTGAAGACAATCCTCAAGATAACCAACCTGAACATCCTAATGAACCTGTGGATGCAAATGAAGAAGAACCTAACCAAGGACAAGCTGATGTCAACCAACCTCCTCAAAACAACCCTCCGCCTATCACTCTTGATGCCATGTATGCTGCAATTCAACGACAAGACCACCTATTTCAAGCTATGCAGACAAATCAAAATGAAACACTGAGGCTTATTCGAGAGATGCAACAGGAGCACCGTGACTATGCTATTAGGAACGAAGGCCAATACACTGAAATTGCTACACAATTGCATGATCTTAACATTCGTGTGAATGGCTCTCCTACTGATAGACGTCGCCGTGTTCGTACAAGAGGCGCAAGAAGTTCTCGCAACCGCAACACTGAGGAGTAGTTCTCATGCATTGAGGACATTGCATCATCTAAGTCTGGGGGAGTCGTATTACTTGCTTTAGTTTATTTCCCTTTATTCTAGTTTTATTTCCCTTCCTTGTAATGTTTTTCTAATTCAATAAAGAATATTTATGGAATTTCAAGTCTTATCTTTATAATTCCGTAGTTATTTCAATTTCTTTCATTTTCTTGAGCCATAACAAAATTTTTGCTCCTAAACGATAAACGCAAAACCCCACACGTTCGAGAAATGCGAAGCTACTCAAACACTAAACGCATAGAAGTTGATTCAAGTCAATATCCTTATTGTCCCTACACTCAAAAACCCCCAAGTATGCGTAACCGATTCGAATACCCTTTATATCGAAACCATCGACTTTAATTTTTGAAGTAACCCTTAGTAGTTTATTCTAGCAGTCGGCACCGTCTTAGATACCAACTACGCAGAGAGTCGATGAATATAAGTGTATGATCCTCATAATAATAATTATGTGCTTAATCATAATAAGAAATGTGCCTACTAAGTAAGGTGATCCTCACAAGATCATTTAACCTAACGGTCGCAAATCTCAAATACAAAGAATTTAAAAACTCATTGTTGATTGGTTCAGAAGTCATCTGGTACTGAACTTGGTAGGAAGGACTATTGTCCTATTCCCCACAATCCTCAAATGAGCGCTAAGGAGTATACCACATAATTGTGCCAGAACTCCATAAGGATCCTAGTCACTAACCGACTACTCTGCTACGTGCGTGTCAAGATAATGGGCTTAATGTGATTGCGCGCGAATGAAAAGGGTAAAACATGATGACGAGTCAAAGGTCGAGCTATAATGGCATGATTCGAATTGGTATGCATACTGGGAGTTGTCTAGTGTCGCTACTATAAGTTTATTGCTTGGATCTGCAACATTATTTTCAAACAAGAACAGAATGTAGCTGAGTATGACCGAACGACGTGGTGGAAGCGTGTTTCATTTTGCTGTCCTCCCATTTCTATCTTGTTATTTTGCTTGAGGACAAGTAAAGGTTCAAGTTTGGGGGAATTTGATAACACGATTTTATATCGTATATTTAGCTTGAAATCCATAGATATTTATAGCATTTTCCGTTTATTATATTGATTTATTATGATATTACGCGAGTTTTTGCTTTGTTTCAGGTTTTACACTCTTATTATGACTAATTGTGAAAAAGAGAAGAAATGGAGCTAAAACGACCCCTATCAATGCCTAAATGACGAAAAATGGGTGCTGAAGTAAAAAGGGAGTGCAAATAAGGCCCAAGTGTGCTGAAAGAGACCCAAAGACCCAATGAAGCAATCCAGCCCACGAAGGAAAGCAACCCAAACAACACAAGTAAGCGGAGACGCACGTCTCCAACGTCTCTATGCCACATCAGCAAAAGGGAGACGCACGTCTCCATTCTCCTGCATTTTCTCCACTTGAGACGCACGTCTCAAGTTGTTCAAAGCCACTTCCTGAAGAAGCGGAGACGCACGTCTCCAACCCAGTCTGAAGAGTTTCCTCTTTTCACGCAACGTCACTGCAAAGCATCCCCTATAAATAGAGGCAGTCACTTCAGTCCAAACAGTCCGATTTCCTGCTAACGAAGTGCTGCCGAAATTGTACCGCGAACCATATTTTTCATTCTGCTTTCATCCAAACACTTATTTTCTCACAACGATTTCTACACCGGAAATTGTTGTGAACTTTTTATAAATCTAGTCTTACGTTAGATTTATCGCTTTTATTTCCTTGTTTTATTTTCTGTCCGTTTAAATTCTGAAGAACGATCCAGCCAACCTGTGGTGGAGGTTCGATACTTGAAGATTTACTTGCCATTTATTTAATTCAGGTTTAATATTTACCGCCTTATTTATATATTTATTTGCATGATATATTGTATGCCTATTAACATGCCTTTTATTATAAGCCAAATTAATTCATGCATGTTTAACCGTATTAATATGTCTGGCTAAATTACTAAGGTATCGGTATGTAGAGTAAGTTAACTGTGGGATCCGAAATAAATTGGCTTAATTATGTTTTATTAAATATCACTTGTTTTTGGTTTGTATGTCTAATTTAATTAGTAAGTCTTAAAATCAATAGAACGAAAGTTTGAGGTCTTAAGACAGTCAAAGGTTAAAATCAATAGAGAGAAAGTTTGAGATCTTTAACCAGATAGTAGACATAGGACATTAGTTTTAAGGATGGCGAAAGCGTATTAAAAATAATTGGGACTTATTTATTTTCAAAAATTGTTTTTACACTAGAGCGGGATGGCGAAAGCGTACGTTACGGATATTAACTTGTTCCGAGTCAATAGAGCGAAAGTTTGAGATTAGGAGATTTAAATAGATAACAACTTCATAAAATAGGCATTTTATTAATTACGTTGTTTCCAAAAAGCTCTTCTAAAATCTAATGGGATGGCGAAAGCGTACATTAGGATTAGGATAGTAATCTGAATCAACAGAGCGAAAGTTTGAGACGAGGATTTTTAACCAATTGAATTAGTAAAGATTTTTAATTAAATTATGCAAAAGCCAATGGACCTTCGGATTACCTTAAGTTAAACGAAATACATACTGATATCTGTCTCTTATTATATTCTTTATTTCTCACAATCACTCTCCCTTAGGAACAATCAAATTTTAGTAGCCCTAGCTTTACATAGTAACCTTAGATAACGGTAGATTGATTCATAGTCCCTGTGGATTCGATATCTTTTAAAACTACACGACACGACTGTGCACTTGCAGTCATCAGATTTATGACACATAAAGTCGCGATCAAGTTTTTGGCGCCGATGCTATAAATATCTATGGATTTCAAGCTAAATATACGATATAAAATCGTGTTATCAATACGCCTATTTCCCCTTGCCCGTACGCGTACCGTACGTGTACCACCAGAACCTGATTTGCACTAAAATTCCTCCCATACGCGTATCACATCCCCGTACACGTATGGCCTCCTCTATATACGTGTACCATACGCGTACCACTAGAGATGGGTTTTTGGACGGGACAGGGCTGCGTATCATACGCGTATAGCCCCTGGGCTTGTCCCTCATACGCGTATCATACGCAAACTGACAAAAACCAAATTTCCAGATCTGCACTCGCACCAGTTCGTTCCTCACTCGTTTTCATCACTTCCAGCCTGCGATTTTAAGCCTAAAACAACATATTTTCATCCATTCTCTCATAACTTTCATCTAAATTCATTAACCTATTATCCTACATTGATTTTATCAATTAGTTTACCAATTTCTACTCATCTAATTGGACAGTTATACATTCAGATTTAGTTTCACCTATGAACACAACAACAACTCAATCAACATTCAAATCCACACCATAATTCATCAATTCAAACCAGAATTTCATCCAGAAATCATACAGTATCATTAGTCAAGAAGAACAACATACAAAGAGGGGAAGGAACCCTCACTACCCTCTCATGTTTAAGTCATCATTTAGTGAATCCATTCTCCCCCTTACCTTGGATTGAAGCTTGATTTTTCCTCAACAATGGTGGATTTCTTCTACCTCTTGCCCTAACCTCTTCTCTGAATTCCACGTTCTTCACTAATGTTCACTAATCTCTCATTTTTCCTCTTAATTCCCTTATTATTTTTATTAAAGCATACTGTCGCGGGGAAAAATCGTATCCTTTTTTTGGGATGAGACACCTGATGCCTTCTCTGGGCTCGAGTGCTCAAAAATATGATTTTTCTTTTGTTCCGACCAAACTTTTTTATTGTTTCCAGAGTAGGAAAAGGAAAAAAGCTGCAATAACCTTAAAAGTGGGGGAGAGATTTCGGGTAAGAGGGTTGGTTATACGAAGGGAAGGTATTAGCACCCAACGTATCTATAGTACTCTATAGGTTTCTTTTCTATGTTTTTCATTCCATGTTATGGTGGAGGTTCTTGTGAAATAGGTGGGACCTAAGGTGTTTGTTTGATTATGCTCGCAAATATCATCGCGATCCTCTGCATACATATCCCTTAGAGGGAATCAGAGCATCTGTAGCTCGGGGTCTACGGGTGCTAAGGTTTGAATGGTTTGAGAGAGAAGTTTTGCTCGCCAAGGATACGACCTTGTGCCTACGTATTCTCAAAGGGATGTTGAGAAAGTCAGAGCAATCGTAGTTCCCACTTATGCTAGTGGAAGCAAAGGAAAAGAGACAAATGTCATCTCAATGTTCGATGTATCTAATCTATATCATCACATACATCTATTTGATTTTTGTTTTGAAATCTTTTCATTATAAGCCCTGGTCTGTGCCACTTATGGCGCTTAGAATGATAAAGATGTTTTTGTTGTTTAACCAGCCTTGTGGCAAAAACTTTCAATGAAATCATCCTTGTGACAAAAAGTTTTGATTAATCAGCCAGCCTTGTGGCAAAAGTTTCAATGAAGTCAGCCTTGTGACAAAAACTTTGATTAATCAGCCAGTATGGTGGCAAAACGGTTTGATTGATTAGCCAGCCTAGTGGCAAAAAGAAGTTTGATTGATTGTTTGTTTGTGATGATATAGAGGAGATACTCCTATCATAGAGATGAAAAATGTCTATTCTCCTAGGGTATTAGATTTGGATATTGGGGATGCTTATAAGAAGCCCGTGGGTCCTTGTATGAAGCCCAAGAGGAGGCTATCCGAGGGTCCTTGCATTGTAAGCCCAAGAGGAGGCTATGGGAGGGACAATCCAGGGTCCTTGCATTGTAAGCCCAAGAGGAGGCTATGGGAGGGACAAGTCGTTTGTACAAAGCCCAAGGGGAGGCGTGGTATAGTTGGTTTGAGCTCTTAAAGCGATTTCACCGGGAAACCATACTCTATGTCCTAACCTAAACTAGGGAGATTCTTTGCACGAAGCCCAATAGGAGGCTATGGGGAACCTAGTGTTGTACTAAGTTGAACAAGTATATATAACACAAACACAAATACATGAACAAGTATGAACAAATATGAACAAGTACATGAACAAATATAAACAGTTATATGAACAGTTATATATGACAAAGTGTGTGTATATAATGGAGTTTATGAAGGAAATATACCTGTAAGCATGACCCATTTGTATACACGGGGCTCGGGACTTATACTCGGGGAGAGGCCCACTTGAGTTTATTCAAAGCTATGTAAACAAGTATTCACAAGGGCTCGGGACTTATACCTACATGGAGGCCCATGGTATTTTTGGGAAGATTTAAAGAAAACCTTCATTTTTGATTTGTTATTCAAGGTTAAAAATCAAATTGATCGAGGTATGTACAAAAAGGTGTATGTACAATGAAATACCTAATTTCATGTACGGGAATGGGACTTATACCTATGTGGAGGCCCATGTTTTATTTTATAAAACATGGTTGATTGTTTTTTTAAGTTTTGTTATTTTGAAGTTTGTCGTTTTGAAAAACTGTACAAAAAGAAAAGGAATGGGTCTTATACTCTCTAATATTCGAGAGGCCCCACATCGTTTTGAAAATCAATTGATCAATCAAAAAAGATTTAATCAATAGTTTCTTTTGAAAAGAAAAATAAAAAAGAAATGGTTTATAAAGAAAACCGTGATCGCTTGTTTTAAAACGGTTTGAATCTGAAAGAACTCAACTTAATTAACATAAAAACAAATTTTATGCTTAATTAAGACCTAAGTGATTAGGGTTTGATCACAAAAAATATTTACAAGTGATTAGGTTAAAAATCAAATGAAAAATAATATTTTAAAGTATTTAAAAACACTTAAAAACATGTCATTTTAAACCTATTTAAAAATGTATTAAATAAATATTTTTTTGTGATTTTTTTTGGATATTCATAAAATACATATATAAAATAAGAGGTGTGTAAAAAATGAAGCAAAAATGAATTGATTTGGTTAGTTAATTAATTGATTAAGGTTGTTAAGAAAAAATGAAGAAAAACAAGTGTTAAAAAAAATGGTTTGGTCCTGCCAGGGTTTGAACCCACGCCCTCTCTCTCACTGGCCAAAACAGTTACCAACTGAGCCACGCTTGTGGCTTGTAAGTAACACGCGTTCCATTCAATATATTTAAAAACTACCATTTGAAAATTCTGAACAGAAAATGGCGCCAAGAACACCAACCCCATTTGATTTTGAAAATTCTGAAAACTGAACCAAATTGATCAAGTGAAGGGTCTAACTCACTCGTTTTTTCACAAGGATCATGATGGTGGTCTTTAATTTCATTTATTTTCACTCTAAGGCTATCAATTTTCTGATGAACACGAAGAACCCTAAAACTGAAATTCAATGTGAAATCGTGTATGATCATGATATGATGCAATTGATTGAGGGTTAATGATCCTCATAGGTGCAGAAACAAGATGGTATGCTCATATTTCATTTATTATGCGTGTATGTATGAGTTTGAAGTTCATGAGCACTTACCTTTAAAACGGCACAACTGAGAATCGAATTCTTGCTTGGAGGTGTTACAGAAGTTGTTTGATGATCTGGATAGCTTCAATGGACCTTAGGGAAGGTGTTTGAATGCTTGGCATGGATTAAATTCATCTGGATCAGTTGGTGGAACCCGATCTGCAGTAGGACCAAGTATGAATCGAGCTTGATGATTATGAGGTTTCAGGTTGATGATGAGTGTTTGGATAGTTCATATGTGACATATATGAGGTGTTAGAAGTGTTAGTTTGAACAGAATTGAGCTTGAATGGATTTTGGCATGATAAGGCTCATTCTATGTTCATATGGAGGTTGAAGAGTGATTCTGAGTTTTAGGGTGTTTTGGGGTGTGTGAGTGGATCAAACACATCCCATATGATGTTTATGAGTTGCTAGAACCATCACTTTGGCCATAACTTCAAGGGTTTGGAGGTTGAGTTTTCTACCTCTTAGAAACTTAAGAAACTTGCATTCTAAGAAAGAAAGAGAAAGCCTATAATTTGTGAGGCTTTGGTGTGTTTTTGAATGGAGTTTGGACCTCTATTTATAGGCCAAGAGTTCTGAACTCAGACCTTTGCAAGTTGATCAAAGAAGTGATGATTTGGCTTAAGAGATAAAAAGGAATCTTTCACATTTAATGCATATGGTTAAAAGTGACTTAACCATGGTTATTTTTCCAAGCTTCTTATCTCTTTCCATTCTGATCTCAAACCAGACAAATATCTTCAATTATTGCATTGGTGTGTCATCACTTGCATTATAGGTCAAGTAGTCTTGAAACTTAGTGAAGAAATGGTGAAAATTCAAGCATAAGGTTCACTAATGTCAAAATTCAAAACCATGGTTACACTCCATATTTTTTCATGCTCTTGGACATTTTGGAAAGCTCATGTTATGTACTTCAAAACCCTAGTTGAAAGTTTCTTCAAGACCTTTAAGGAAATGGGTGAAAAAGATCCATGAACTTTGAAGAAAATGAAGTTTTAAGTGAAATTTTCAAAAGATGCCAACTTTGAAGCTCCATATCTCTTAAATGGTTGATCTTTTGGAAAATCATTTTATGTGACAAAGTTGTTCATTGGATCAAAATCTACAACTTTCATGTTGGAAGTTTTTTTCAATTTGTAGGTGAAATTTTGAGTTATTCCCTTCCAAAGTTTGGAAAAAACCATTGAAAAACACTTAGAAAATTTTTCTAAGTATAAAAGTCAAACTTTGACTTTTTGATTCTTGATTGATTTTCTTGATTTTCTTTGATCAAATGACTTCATATATCATATATTGATGATTTAAAACTTCAAAAGTCATGGTTGACCAAAATTCCGCAAAAGTCAATGGTGATCTTGTACAGTTGACTTTTTCAGACGAATCGCGTTTCTGGAGATTTCAAATGAACCAGGCTATCCTCATCAAATGAATGGTATGAATGGATGACATTGAAGCATTAGAGGATATTGAGCCATGGTTTAAGTTGTAGCACCATGTTCTGATAAAAAAGTCAGTTGTTCAGTGAATTAGGTCAAAAATCCTAATTGTCGACCTGATGAAATTGATGACTGTGGATCTTGAATTGAGATGCAATTTCCATTGGATAATGTCATAGGGATTATTTGAAGATGATTGAAACCTTTGATTGACTTCCTGGGGATTTTTAGGGTTTCCCAAATGTGATCCCTGATTTCAGTCCCTGATAGTTCAAAATCCTAATCTGATGATTTGAAATTTCACTGTTGATCAATCCTTGTGTAGGAGATGTTCTGAGCCAATGGATTAGGTCAAAATGATGTACTTGGGGTTTTGAGGTCATGTCCTTAGTCATTGGGTCAAACCCTGAGCAAAAGTCAAGAGTATACTATCTTCAGTCAAAACCCTAACTTGGTTGATTCAGAGCCTTTGAGCTTGTTGAAGTGAATCTTTGAGGACCAAATGTTGATTGTTGATGAAGATGTTTCATTTGAGATGAAGGGAGAACAAAACCCTAATTGATTTGTTACTTGTACTGATGAGTGATTTCTTGATTAATCCCTGCTGAGTCACAAGTAGCAAACACAAGCTATGCAATTTGTTAGAGATGCAAATGATGTATATGCTATGATATGAGGTGGTATCTTAGGTCAAAAATTGGGGTATGACACATACTAATTACTAAATTACTAATGGGCTTAATACACACCCCCATATATTAATCACACACCTAGTCTAATTTAATTAAATCATCCTATTATTATATTATAGTTAAAATTCCAATTTAAGTATCAAATACACCAATAAATAAGTAATAAAATAAAAATTGATACAGGGCGTTACAGACACAGCTTCACCCCAAAACTCTTTAGGTAAATTCTTGCCTTTCAACATACTTCTCATTATTCTTGATGGTTTGATTCTTCCTTTCTGCAGTTCTATTATGTTGTAGAGTGTAAGGTGACATCACCTCTTGCACAATCCCTTCTATCTCACATAATATGTCGAAGTATATGCCGACATATTCTCCATCCCCCATTGTCATACCCTAAAATTTTCCCATGCTATTTCTCTTGTTCAAATTCAAATCAAGGTACAATGTTCAAAGACACCCTCTCCTAAACAAAGTTCAAAGAATTAGGGTTTTTTTGTTCTGAGAAGAAATCAATGGATCAAAAGCTCCAAGGCATCCCATATGGTCTATGATTCTCCACACTACCTCCATGACAAATTTCAGGTCTCAATTCAAAGAGTTGATCACTCAATTGCTTAGAAAGTCAACAGTCGACTGATTTGACCTAAAAGTCAACCATGGTCAAAATACAGTCAAAACTCCTGATTTTTTGTCAACATCCTCATTTTTAAGTATCATTCACCATTTGATCATGGATTGATCCTGGTTCATCAAGGAACGATAAAAAATCAACAAAAACCAAAAGTTCCCAAATTAGGATTTTCATACGAGAAAGTCAACTGAACTTTGACCCGCCATAACTCCCACACGGAACATCAGAAATTTTCCATCCAAAGCTCATTTTGAAGGAATTGAATTCTCTACAATTTTGTCTCTCACATGCCAGTCTAAAAATGCTTCATTTGAGAGATATGGATTAAAAGATTATAGGTCCTTTTTGAAAGTCAACCGAAAGCAGATTTTTGTCAAAGCCAATATCATCAAGATAAATTCTTCAAATGGAAAAAAGCTTCCAAAGTGGCTTGTATAGGACATCTAGAGGTTTCCAAAAAGTCCTAGAACTCTTCCATATCTTAAAAATTGAGGGAGATATGTCTTGTCAAAGTTGGTCGATTTTAAGAGAAAAAATATGAAGCAAAAGGCCTCAAAACGGATTTCTTTGCAAAGAGGCCCAACTTTTTATGGCCCAATCTTGTTTCCAAAGTCATCAAGGATGCTCAATCCCAAAGCCACGAATTTATGGCATTTATTTGATTTTTTATTGATTTTTTATTATTTGAAAATTGATTTAAATCAAGTAAAAGGACTAAATATCAAAGATTTAGTTGATTTTATTGTAAAGATCAATCCCAATCATTAAAATATCACAAAATAAGTCTAAATTCGTGCTAATAGAGATTGGGAAGAGAAATAAAAAAATTTGCCAATTTTGGAAAGATTGAAAAATCAAGTTACAATCAAATTTCAATCTTTGATTCTATGGATATTTGATACAAATGGTTACTCTAATCCCCTCTATTATATATTCACAACATTACCAAATGGAGGGAGAGGGTCATAAGGATTGGCAGAGCTCCAAGAACTTGAATATTCTCAAAAAATTCTCTAAAAAAGGTGAAACCGGTTTTGAAGATTGGGGAAGTCTCGAAGAACTTCGAGCAGCATTACACGTCCCTTGGACGTTCTTGGAGCTTTTCCAAACATTCCCAGGCCGCGCCGCTTCGTGAACCACCTTCAATCCGCTCACGGTTTGCCAACTATTAATTCGGTTTCATTTTCATTGATTCATCATATGTAAATGCATTTTGATTGTATATTATTGATCATCGTGGAATTCTGAACGTGTCTGGGCTATTAATTCTTGATTTCTGTGCTTTAATCGTGATATGCCATTGTTGGTAATTAGGGTTTCGTTTTGGGGGTTTCTTGATACAAAGACAATTAGGCTAAATCAATGATTCCATTGGAATCGCACGAGTGAGGCGAGATTAACCATGGCATCGTTTTTGATTTTGGCGTTTGTATGATGATTTTATGAGTTCACAAGTGTAATAGGTATGGTTTTTTTATGGCTAACAGGAATAAGAGCTGTAAAAAATAGCATGGCAGGTTCCAACGAAGAAGAAATACGTGGCCTCCTATCATTGGGTTGTTTGAACCAGCGCGCGCTTTCCCCCAAAGGTCATTATGTTTGTTTTATATTCTTATTGGAACGTATAATAATCAGATGCCTTGGGTGGTTGAGTTAGTTAAGGCTCACGTATTGGCTCAAGGGGAATGGGTTCGATTCCTGGTCCCCATCTATATTTTTATGAATTACTTGTTTCAAGATCCTGTGTACAAAGCCAGCACAAGACCACAACGCGCCTTCAGCATCTAGCCATGGAATAATTAATATCATGAATCTAACGCCCAAAGGATGCAGCAACATACCATGGACCCTCAGTCATGCCACACAAAATCCTAGCTAAGTCTTTTTTTAATTTTCTTGTTTTTAATTACATAATATAGTTTTCGCTTTTTTATTTTTGTTTTATTTATTTTATTTGTTTCCAAAATTCTTTTAATTTATTTCTTTAACAAAAATTGTTTTAGATTTCCTTTTTATATATCAAAAAATAAAAATATTTATTCACTTTAAATTTTTTATTTAAATGTTTTAAATTAATTTAGTTTGCTTATTTATTTAATTAATTATAAACGCCTTTATTAATTGATTAAAATATAAATTAGGGTTAGGTTATTAAATCAAACTTTTTTTTTATGCCGATTTAATTAATTAGGTTGAAAACCAATAATTAATTAATTTGGATTTCATTTATTCTATTAACCATGGTTAACTTGTGCCCTAATCAGGGTTTGTAAAGATCACGCCTACACTAAAACATATTTCTTTGTGTATTCTTTTCAGGACAATCTTCAGATACCTCCCGACCACGCGCCATGCCTTTCACAAAGCTAAGTCCCGATTCAATTGTCTTTATTATTTATTTATTTTCTTTCTTTTCTTTTTACTTTAATACAATATTACTTTTGCCTCCAATTTTTTAAATTATTTATCTTGCCTTGCTGATTTAAAAGAACTTGCATACACTCACTTCCTTTGATTTTTCTGTTAATTCTCTGATGATCAGAGTCAATGCTCAAGGCAACCCCCGTCTGTCAACCTTCTCAATCGAAGCTAAGTGTCTGTATGTATATTCCTTTTTATGTTATCTTTTATTTTTTATTAGGGTTAACCTTTTTGCCAAAGGAATTGATAATGCACTCACTTCCCTTTTTTGGTTTTTTATTTTTCCCACCTTTTCAGGGTTCGCCAACCGCCAAAGCTCAAATAAACAGTAACCCTAAAACTCTAATCTCTTTTATTTTTCTGTTTGATTATTACTCATGTCAAACCCGCTGGTTTCTTCTCCCCTTCCCCATATTCTTATGTATCTGTTCCTGGATTGTATTGTTTGGCCTCAAAGGCACTTAAGATTGTTTTTATATTTTCTGCCATGGTTAGTAATTTAGGGAGTGCAACCTTGAATTGAATTAGAGCCATTTAATTATAAGATAATATATTTCGAATTGAATCACATGATTGTTGCACCCACGCACACTTTTTGTAACCCCTCTTGTTGCCTGTTGCCTTGTGTTTTTTTTTTTGCAGAATAGCCATGTCCCTCGAATACGAGGATGCGCCAGCCATGTTGCCTCGATTAAGATCATAAGTCCCTAATGATGCTGCATTCGATACACTAATATGATCTAGTCCCTCGGAAGTAGCCTACGAAAGGCTGAGGTGTCCTCTGGCTGCCTAAACGAATGGCTATTTTGATCCTTCCCTTAGACTACCTGCTTCTCTATGGCATGGGACAGTCTTATGGCGAACGAACTCTCGATGACCCTTCAACCTCCAAATGAAAGGCTTCCTTCCCTCTTATGGCTGAATAGACCCTTTCACCCAGAAAGGCTAAAAGACTTATTTTTCCACATTATTAAGGTAATTGCTCCTAATTGCCTTGCTCTGGCTAAAATCTTTTTATACACTTTTTTTCATAAACCTTCAATATGGCTACGCTCATTTACGAGTTAAAGTTCGTATTCTCTTCTTCTACATTTCTGAACTCAAAGAGCAAAGCAATTAAGAGCCCATGGAAAACCATGGATGCAAAGGGTGCCTTACAGCTTTCCTTTGCATAATTACCCCCCGAACTCAAAAGTTCTTTAAAAGGTTTTTTCTGTTCTTTTAGCCTTTCTAATATTTGGATAACATAAAAGTCGGTGGCGACTCATGCTTAACCGCGACATTTCGATAAAAAAAGTCAGTTCACCGTATTACACCCATCAACTCTCAGAACCTTGAGCTTTCACCCACTTTGTCTTTCGACCATTGATTTAAACTTGACAAATACCTCTATCACTTCAATTTTCTTCTTGATCAGGTAAGTCCACAGTTTTCAACTGAAATCATCTATGAATGTAACAAAGTATTTGTTACCTCCATTTAAATCCACTTGGATAGGACCACATACATCAGAGTATATGATTTCGAGAATAGCCTTTGACTTACTTTCTGCATCCTTGCTAAAGCTATTCTTGTGTTGCTTCACCTACACACATTCCTAACATACCACATTTGGAATATCGATTTCTGGCAATCTTGAAACCATATTCTTTCTTTTCAAGTCTCTGATGTCTTTGAAGTTGAGATGACCTAGTCGATAGTTCCACATCCATTCATCTCTGCTAGATGCAGTCGAAAGGCACTTATGCTCTGTAACACCCATAATTTCAGTTTATTAATTTAAATTGGATTTAAATTAAATAATTGGAATTTTGGAATTTTAAATTGGATTTAATTGGAGAATGATGGAATATGAGATATTGGGCTTATGGTGTGGTGATAGTAAAAGGGGGTGCTAACTAGTTAGGCCTTTTACTAAGTTGTGGTTAATCTATTTTATTTTATTTTTCATAAAATAAGAAAAGGGAACCATTTGGGGAGAAAAGGAAGAACACGTGAAAAGAGCAAGAGAAGAGAAAGAGGCAAGAACGTGAAACCGGAAGGAGAGCATTCAAGAGATTCATCGAGGTAATGGGGGAATCTTCCTTTTAGTATCTCTTATGTGATCTTAGGTGATAGGTAGATTGATGTATGGTTTGGTTCAATTAGATATTTGGAATTGTTAGGTTAGGGTATTCTAATTGGATTGAATTAATGATAATTGTGTGAAATAGTTGATTAATAATGAGTTTGGATGATGTTTTATGGTGTATAATTGAATATATGATGATTGTATGCCTGTATGTGATGTCTGGAATCGTTTTTGGGTGAAAAGGGAGTGAAATCGCAGGGTCTGTCGCAGACTTGGGGTTTGCTGAAATCGCAGGTCCGCTGAGCGGAGAGGGGTCCGCTGAGCGGAGGTCCCAACATGGTTCGCTTCTGTTTGACGTCGCTTGAGGTCCGCTGAGCGGGGGTCTGAAGGTTTTCGCTCCTGCCTTGCTCCGCTGAGCGAGCCTTGCTGTGTGTGAATTTTTCCAAACTTCAAAATAATGTATCTTTTGATCCGTGTATCATTTCTTAGTGCCGTTTTGGGCGTTGTGCAAGTAATTAAATGTTTTATATGATGAACGATGAATATTGGTATTATCCGACCTTATTTCTTTAAAAACTCAATTTAATTACTTGAGGAGAATTGAACATTGTGTGCATATGAAATAGGTGTGACAATGTGTTTGATGTGATGATGAATTGGTAAGATTTGTTATTATGATTGTGATGGATGCATGACTATTTGAATGATGATGAAAACATGTACATACTTATTCGGTGACGTGGTGTTGAGATGAGTTGCTCATCGTGATTTAGTGTGTTTTAAGTATGTTATATGTGTTTCATTCATTCATATGCATTGATGTTGGATCCCGGTGAGGTTTTGGATCGTTGGTGGACATATTTCCCATTGTGTGGAAATTGTGTCGGTGGGCCGTATCTCGATGAGGCGTAGATCGGTTAGGTGGATTGATTTCACGGTTTATTGGTACCACATGCATAGTGTCAGTTGTGTCATATGCATTTTTGTCATAATATGATTGTATGGATTTCTGTAGTATGTGATGTGATCTATTATTGTGTGAATTAATAATGGATGTGAATCTGAATATGTATAATTGGGTGAACGGTATATTATGATGCTTGTTGCTTATGAATTGCATAATATTTACTAATTGAGAATGAGACTCACCCTTACATGTTGTCATTTTCAGATTAAGGAGTAGCGGCATTAGTGCTTGGTGAGGATGACTCATAGAGTTTATCCGTTTATGTTGGGTCGTGTCGGTCATGCTCTGATCTGTAACACTGGGGAACGATAGTTATAGAAGTTTTTATGAAACTATCCATTTTATTTGATGTTGAATTATGACTCCATTTGGTTGTATTTGATGAGGTTTAGTATTCCGCTGTGATAAACATGATTTATGTTTTGGTGAACCGTTTCCTAATGAAGCATGACTTTGACCTTAGTTGTTTTATTTATTTTAAATAATTGTGGCACCCTTGTGCATATGTTTTTACTCTGATTAATTTTTAAAATTGCCGCGGGGTTTAGAAGGGTGTTACAATAGTGGTATCAGAGCATAGTCGGTCGTTTGAGTCAGAGTCTTAGTGTCAGTAATCCCTCGTATGCGAATAGTGTAAGGTTGACACTATCGATACGTCTTGTTCTAATGAATATTGTTTTATATTTAGCAGAACAATGGCCGGAAGAGGAGGAAGAAACGAGGATGCAATTGCTGAGGCTCTGGGCATGATTGAAGGTGTATTGGGAGGGAATGTCAATGGAGCTGGTATTGGTGCTGACAGGCAACTGAACAGTTTTCAGCGGAACAATCCTCCGTTGTTCAAGGGCACACATGATCCTGAAGGTGCTCAGAAATGGCTTAAGGAGATCGAGAGGATTTTCAGAGTCATCGATTGTGCTTAGAACCTGAAAGTGAGGTATGGTACTCATATGTTGTCCGAAGAGGCTGATGACTGGTGGATGGCTACCAGGGCTGAATTGGATGTTGATGGTGTAGCTGTTTCCTGGGCTGTGTTCAAGAGAGAGTTTCTGAGGAGGTATTTTCCGGAAGACGTTCGAGGCAGGAAAGAGAATGAATTTTTGGAGCTGACTCAGGGTAATATGACGATACCAGAGTATGCTTCGAAATTTGTCGAGTTGGCGAAGTACTACGTTCACTACAATAATGACGAGGCGAGTGAATTCTTAAAGTGCATCAAGTTTGAGAATGGTCTTCGTGATGAGATCAAGCAAGGGATCAGGTACCAGAGAATTCGGCGATTTGTCGATTTGGTGGACTGTAGTAGGATCTTCGAAGAGGATAACCTTAAGCTGAAGTCATCTCACTCTCGCGAGTTGGTTGACAAGAAAGGTAAGAAACCTATGGATAGAGGTAAGCCATATGGTAGAGGAAATCCTAGAGCTGGAGATTGGAATAGGCCTAGTGGGGGAGATTCTGGTGCTCCCGTTAGGTGCTACAACTGTGGTGAGACTGGGCATAGAAGGAATGAGTGCAAGAGTGGAGAGAAGAAATGCTTCAAGTGTGGTAAGGCGGGTCATATTGCTTCAGACTGTAGGATGAAGATCGTGACTTGCTACAATTGCGGCGAAGAGGGTCACATCAGTCCACATTGCACTAAACCGCAAAAGGATCAGGTTGGTGGGAAAGTCTTTGCTTTGTCTGGGTCAGAGACTACTCCGGAAGATCGTCTGATTAAAGGTACGTGTTTTATCCATGACACACCTTTAGTTGCTATTATAGATACTGGAGCGACTCATTCGTTCATTTCATTGGATTGTGCTAAACGATTGGGATTATAATTATCTGTTATTCATGGAAGTATGGTTATTGACACTCCTGCGTCGGGTTCAGTAACTACTTCTTCTGCTTGTTTTAACTGTCCTGTTGACATATTTGGTAGAAAGTTTGGAATGGACTTAGTGTGCCTTCCTCTTGAAGGACTTGACGTCATATTGGGAATGAACTGGTTGCAATTTAATCGAGTTCATATTAATTGTTTTACGAAGACGGTTATCTTTCCTGAAGAGGTTAGTGTTGAAGATTTGACTATGTCAGTCAACCAGATGAATTTGGCCGTCAATGATGGAGCGGTGGTATTTATGTTGTGCTCTTCAATGGAAGTAAAAGGGGGCGATAACACTGGTGAGCTACGGGTGGTGAATGAGTATCCGGAAGTGTTTCCCGAAGATGTTAGTGAGTCGCCACCTGAAAGAGAAGTGGAGTTTGCTATAGAATTGATTCCTGGAACTAGTCCTGTGTCGATGGCACCGTATCGCATGTCGGCATCGGAATTGGCTGAATTGAAGAAACAGTTAGAGGGATTGTTGGAAAAGAAGTTTATTCGTCCTAGTGTGTCACCGTGGGGTGCGTCGGTACTGTTGGTTAAGAAGAAAGAAGGTTCAATGAGACTGTGTGTTGATTATAGACAACTGAACAAAGTGACAATCAAGAATCGATATCCTTTGTCGAGGATTGATGATTTGATGGACCAGTTGGTTGGAGCTTGTGTATTTAGCAAGGTTGATTTGAGGTCTGGATATCATCAAATTCGTGTGAAGGCGAAAGATATTCAAAAGACGGCATTCCGAACGAGGTATGGACATTATGAATATTCTGTTATGCCATTTGGTGTTACTAATGCACCTGGTGTTTTCATGGAGTATATGAACAGGATATTTCACCCGTATCTTGACAAGTTCGTGGTAGTGTTCATTGACGACATTCTAATTTACTCGAAGAGTGATGAAGAACATGAAGAGCATCTGAGAGTAGTATTAGAGTTATTGAAAGAGAAGAAGTTGTATGCGAAATTGTCTAAATGTGAATTCTGGTTGGAGGAAGTAAGTTTTCTTGGCCATGTAATTTCGAGGAACGGTATCGCAATGGATCCTATGAAGGTAGAAGCAGTATCTCAGTGGGATACGCCGAAGAATGCTTCAGAGATTCGTAGTTTTCTTGGTCTGGCGGGTTACTATAGGAAGTTCATTGAAGGATTTTCGAAGTTGGCATTACCAATGACTAAGTTAACAAGAAAAGGACAAGTATTTATATGGGACTCAGAATGTGGAAAAGGTTTTCAAGAATTGAAGAATAGATTGACAAGTGCTCCGATCTTAATTTTGCCTAATCCAGCGAAGTCTTTTAATGTGTACTGTGATGCTTCACTGATGGGTTTAGGTGGTGTTTTGATGCAAGATAAACAGGTAGTGGCCTATGCTTCAAGACAGTTGAAAATTCATGAAAAGAATTATCCAACTCATGATTTGGAATTGGCGGCTGTTGTGTTTGTACTGAAGTTGTGGAGACATTATCTCTACGGTTCTCGATTTGAGGTATTTAGCGATCATAAGAGTCTGAAGTATCTCTTCGATCAGAAAGAACTTAATATGAGGCAGAGAAGATGGTTAGAATTTCTGAAAGATTATGATTTCGGGTTGAATTACCATCCTGGTAAAGCAAATGTTATTGCCGATGCATTGAGCAGGAAGTCGTTGCATATGTCTATGCTAATGGTGCGAGAATTGGATTTAATTGAGCAATTCCGAGATTTGAGTTTGGTATGTGAAAGTACTTCCAATAGTGTTAAGTTGGGAATGTTGAAGTTGACTAATAGTATCCTTGAAGAAATTAGAAACGGACAGAAATCTGACGTTGGCTTGGTAGATAAGCTGATATTGATTAGCCAAGGTCGAGGAGGTGAATTCCGAATTGATGAGAATGGTGTCATAAGGTTTGGAGACCGAGTGTGTGTACCCGATGTTGCTGAGATTAGAAAGAATATTCTGGAAGAAGGACACCGGAGTGGATTGAGCATTCATCCTGGTGCTACCAAGATGTATCATGATTTGAAGAAATTATTTTGGTGGCCTGGAATGAAGAAAGAAATTGCTGAGTTTTTTTATGCTTGCTTAATTTGTCAGAAGTCGAAAATTGAGCATCAGAAACCGTCTGGATTGATGGAACCGTTGTTTGTTCCGGATTGGAAGTGGGATGGAATTTCTATGGACTTTGTATCTGGTTTACCTAGAACGAGCAGGAATTGTAATTCTATTTGGGTTATTGTAGACCGGTTGACGAAATCTGCTCACTTTATTCCAATAAGAATGGATTATCCGATGGAGAAGTTGGCTCAATTGTATGTTGAGAAGATAGTGAGTTTGCATGGTGTTCCGGCTAGTATTGTGTCGGATAGAGATCCGAGATTTACTTCTAAGTTTTGGACAGGATTGCAAGAAGCCTTGGGTACTAAGTTGAGGTTGAGTTCTGCTTATCACCCGCAGACAGATGGTCAGACAGAGAGGACGATTCAATCATTAGAGGATTTGCTACGAGCTTGTGTATTAGAGAAAGGTGGTGCTTGGGATAGTTATTTACCTTTGGTGGAGTTTACCTACAACAATAGTTATCATTCCAGTATTGGTATGGCTCCGTTTGAAGCATTGTATGGTAGGAGATGTAGAACGCCTTTGTGTTGGTACGAATATGGAGAAAATACGGTGGTTGGACCGGAGATTGTGCAACAAACTACGGAAAAGATCAAGATGATTCAGGAAAAGATGAGAGCTTCTCAGAGTCGTCAGAAGAGTTACCATGACAAGATCAGAAGGAAGGATATTGAATTTAAGGAAGGAGATCATGTATTCATGCGAGTTACTCCGATGACCGGTATTGGGAGAGCCTTGAAGTCGAAGAAGTTAACTCCGCATTTCATTGGTCCATTTCAGATTACTAAGAAGATTGGGAAGGTTGCTTATTAGATTGCTTTACCGCCTGCACTCGCTAATTTGCATGATGTGTTCCATGTATCCCAGTTGAGGAAATACATTGCGGATCCGTCTCATGAGATTCAGGTAGATGATATACAAGTGCGAGATAATCTGACTGTAGAGACGTTACCTACGAGCATTGAAGATTATAAAGTGAAGCAATTGCGAGGTAAGGATATAGCAACGGTGAAGGTGGTTTGGGGAGGACCAGCCGGTGGAAATGTTACATGGGAGTTAGAGAGTCAGATGAAGGACTCATACCCGGAACTTTTCGTCTAAGGTATGTTTTCGAGGACGAAAACTCTTTTAGTGGGGGAGAGTTGTAACACCCATAATTTCAGTATATTAATTTAAATTGGATTTAAATTAAATAATTGGAATTTTGGAATTTTAAATTGGATTTAATTGGAGAATGATGGAATATGAGATATTGGGCTTATGGTGTGGTGATAGTAAAAGGGGGTGCTAACTAGTTAGGCCTTTTACTAAGTTGTGGTTAATCTATTTTATTTTATTTTTCATAAAATAAGAAAAGGGAACCATTTGGGGAGAAAAGGAAGAACACGTGAAAAGAGCAAGAGAAGAGAAAGAGGCAAGAACGTGAAACCGGAAGGAGAGCATTCAAGAGATTCATCGAGGTAAGGGGGGACTCTTCCTTTAGTATCTCTTATGTGATCTTAGGTGATAGGTAGATTGATGTATGGTTTGGTTCAATTAGATATTTGGAATTGTTAGGTTAGGGTATTCTAATTGGATTGAATTAATGATAATTGTGTGAATAGTTGATTAATAATGAGTTTGGATGATGTTTTATGGTGTATAATTGAATATATGATGATTGTATGCCTGTATGTGATGTCTGGAATCGTTTTTGGGTGAAAAGGGAGTGAAATCGCAGGGTCTGTCGCAGACTTGGGGTTTGCTGAAATCGTAGGTCCGCTGAGCGGAGGGGGGTCCGCTGAGCAGAGGTCCCAACGTGGTTCGCTTCTGTTTGACATCGCTTGAGGTCCGCTGAGCGGGGGTCTGAAGGGTTTCGCTTCTGCCTTGCTCCGCTGAGCGAGCCTTGCTGTGTGTGAATTTTTCCAAACTTCAAAATAATGTATCTTTTGATCCGTGTATCATTTCTTAGTGTCGTTTTGGGCGTTGTGCAAGTAATTAAATGTTTTATATGATGAACGATGAATATTGGTATTATCCGACCTTATTTCTTTAAAAACTCGATTTAATTACTTGAGGAGAATTGAACATTGTGTGCATATGAAATAGGTGTGACAATGTGTTTGATGTGATGATGAATTGGTAAGATTTGTTATTATGATTGTGATGGATGCATGACTATTTGAATGATGATGAAAACATGTACATACTTATTCGGTGACGTGGTGTTGAGATGAGTTGCTCATCGTGATTTAGTGTGTTTTAAGTATGTTATATGTGTTTCATTCATTCATATGCATTGATGTTGGATCCCGGTGAGGTTTTGGATCGTTGGTGGACATATTTCCCATTGTGTGGAAATTGTGTCGGTGGGCCGTATCTCGATGAGGCGTAGATCGGTTAGGTGGATTGATTCCACGGTTTATTGGTACCACATGCATAGTGTCAGTTGTGTCATATGCATTTTTGTCATAATATGATTGTATGGATTTCTGTAGTATGTGATGTGATCTATTATTGTGTGAATTAATAATGGATGTGAATCTGAATATGTATAATTGGGTGAACGGTATATTATGATGCTTGTTGCTTATGAATTGCATAATATTTACTAATTGAGAATGAGACTCACCCTTACATGTTGTCATTTTCAGATTGAGGAGTAGCGGCATTAGTGCTTGGTGAGGATGACTCATAGAGTTTATCCGTTTATGTTGGGTCGTGTCGGTCATGCTCTGATCTGTAACACTGGGGAACGATAGTTATAGAAGTTTTTATGAAACTATCCATTTTATTTGATGTTGAATTATGACTCCATTTGGTTGTATTTGATGAGGTTTAGTATTCCGCTGTGATAAACATGATTTATGTTTTGGTGAACCGTTTCCTAATGAAGCATGACTTTGACCTTAGTTGTTTTATTTATTTTAAATAATTGTGGCACCCTTGTGCATATGTTTTTACTCTGATTAATTTTTAAAATTGCCGCGGGGTTTAGAAGGGTGTTACATGCTCCATCACGTCGAGTTCGAACTTGAAGGTTCTATTTTGAGACATAGGAGCCTTCAAGATTAACCTTCCATTTGCGTCGACGACTCTCACCATCTTGTATTTGATCGACACTTTATAGTTTTTTGACCAACTTCCCAATGTTGAGAAAGTTGCTCTTCATGCTTGGTATGTACAACACATTGGAAATTACTGACCTTTTTCCATCTTTCCTCATAATTAGAATGTCTCCAATACCTTCAGCTGCTAGAGTATTGTCATTTGCGAATTTCACCATGTTCTTTATTAAGGGCTTTATGTTGACAAACCAATCTTTCCTTCCAAACATGTATGATGAGCATCCTTAATCCAAGTACAATTGGTCCTTGAATTCATCTTCATCTTTTGTTGTGACCATCAGCATCATCTCTTCTTATTCTTCTTCTTCTTCTTCTTCTTCTTCTTCTTGTTTTGCAAAATTTGCATCACTTTCTTGCTCCGTATTCTTTTCTAAACACTTTGTAAAATAGTGACCATACTTCTGACAATTGAAACACTGAATGTAACTCTTGTCAGGATTTCGACCACCACCTTTTCCTCTACCTCTTCCTCTACCTACAACACCACCTCTTTGGTTTCTTTGGTATGAGGGTTTTCTCTAATTTGACCAGTTTCCTTCTTGCCGACTTTGACCAGTCGAATTGTTGTAGCCACCTCTACCTTTATTTCCATTCCAACTTCCTTTGCCTTTCTTTTTTGTTTTCCGACTGAGCCTGCAAAGCCATATCACTCTTCGACTTGCCTACATCTCTTTCAGCCATTCGTTGTTTATGAGATTCAAGTGTCCCTTGAAGATCTTCTTTTGTCAATTTCGACAAATCCTTCGAATTTTCTATGGCTACCACCACGTGATCGAACTTAGGGGCCAGAGACCTCAAGATCTTCAAAACAACAACTTTTGTTGTTAACACGTCTCCACATATCTTGATTTGATTCACTAGTTACGTAACTCTAGTGAAGAAATCAATCATGCTTTCATTATCTTCCATCTGAAGTAATTCATACGTTCTTTTGTGAGTTTGTAAACTTACCTCTTTCACCTTCTCTACGCCTCCAAAAGACTTTTCAAGAATCTCCCAAGCTTCTATTGTAGATTCAAAATCATTAACCTTTTTGAAGTTGTCTGGACTCAGCAATTGATGAACTATAAAGTGTGCTTTATAACTCTTCTAATTCTTCGTGTTCTTCTATTTCTTCTTCTAAAGCATCTTCTTCAAGCTCTCCTACTCTATCCTTTACAAGATCCCAAAGACCTTGTTACCTGAATAGAAATTTCATCTGTTTGCACCAATTCTCATAGTTATCTACTTTCAGAATTGGTAGACTTGCTGGATAATTTCCATTCCCATTATTCACCACCATCATGATTTTTTTTCTTCTTCCCTTGATCGATAAACCGGAGCTCTTGATACCATTTGTTGGGGGAGTTTTTCACTAGGGAGCATTGATACGTAGTGTAGGACTAGGTACCTTTGTGAGAGACACACCACTTATTCACCAAAAACCTTAAGGTGATAGGTGACTGGGTTCTCCCACTTATAAATGTTCAAGTCACCACATTCCTATCCAATGGACTATTTCCCCACTTACTCACACTTGCATTATTATTCTAACACTCCCCCTCAAGTGTGAGTCCACAATGCTCACCTTGCAACGAGACACCACCTCCTGGGCATTTCGATATAATTAACTCGGTCCCTTTCTCAAACCAAGGCTTAGATACCAGATGTTGGAAATCCACCAATATAGATGATGAATTTCTACCAATCTTGATGAACAATATTGCTATCACTCACACAATAACGATGAAAATAAGAAAGGAAATTTAAAGAAGAAAAGAGATTAGGGTTTCTGCAGAGTAACTCTCTGCCCACAAATTTTGGAAAACTTTGTTATTCACTTGCAACTACAAATTTTATGAATACAACATTTTTGACTTGATTACAAAATACTGAGAGTTACTCCGTATTTATAGATTTAGGTTAGCTTGTTTTCTAAGCCAAAGCCCAAAACTATTAAAGCACAAAATACATATTTTAGAACTAAATCAAATCTAATCTATTTTAAATTTAAATTAAATTTATCTAGATCTAAAACAAATTTGTGTGTAAGAAACTGTACACTTCTAAACAAAACAAATCTTTTTGCACTAGGAATTATAATTTAACACATCTGAATAGACAAAAGCATGATTTTAAAATGAGTGACTACAAAATTAAAACTCATATGCTTTTCCATTTATTTGCAGAACTTTTTTTATTACACTAATCAAGTTCAAAATTTTCCCAAGTTCTAAAGGTGGATATTTGGGTTTTATTTACAGCAACAAAGTTCATACTTAGGTTGAAGTCCCATTCCTAAACAGTAACCACCATTGTTGAAGCCTCTATTAGAGCATTCTTTAATGCACTCTTGAACATTTGTGCATACCCCAGAGCAGTTTGGATTTGGACCCAAACTATTTGCAATACCTGCAACAAAAATAAAGTTAAATGTATATAATATATTTATATACCACAATTATGGCTTTAGCAAAACACATAATTATAGATTTTTGTTATATGTGAATTATCAAATTCATAAAAATTAAAAATTTATATGATATAAACTCTTGAATCATACTAATCTAAAAAGATAGAGGTTTTTTTTAGAATCAGAAAACTAAGAACACAAATATAGAGAAAATAATATCAAAATTTCTGATAAATTAATACATAAAAATAAATTAAAGAGACAAATAAAATTTGTTTCTATTACCTGAAAGCAAAATGAAAGCAAAGCACAAAATCAAGAAATAACGAGAGACCATTGCGTAGGGTTAATTTCACCTTATATTTTATTTCTGGATAGATGTGAGATTAACAAGTTCATTATACACACTTATATATAGAAAACAAAAAATATTTATAAAGAAAAATAAATGAAAAAAGGAACATATATTTTTTTAGAAAAATAAACTTTACATTGATGAAAACGTTATATTTTTAATTATGTGTAAAATGGGATAGCATGTGTTTTAACATAAATGAAAACGTTATATATGTATTTTCATATAAATATTGTGATTTATTATTGATTGTATTAAGTCAAATTTCCGTTTTGAGGAGTCAAATTTAAATTTACAGAAATTTAATATTATGATATTTTATAAGGGCAGTCAAACATGATTTTATTTATAAAAATTTTAAAAATATTTAATTATATTTTATATTATTATTGTTGGATTTACTGTATTAAATCTTTTATTGTATATTTTATTAAAATATTCATGCCGCACACTTTAAATATATTATTTTGATTATGGTAAAGTAATAAATATTTTGATATATTGACATATATTTACAGATATACATTTTTATTTATAAATTCTATATCAAAAAGATATAATGTTTATCAAAATTGTTTTCAATTAGGAATCATGCTTCAATATGTTCTGTATCAATATATTTCAGTATTAAAAAAGTGTTTTTATTCTATATTCATCATCTCAAATCTAATATAATTATAGATAATTATGCTATATTAATATATTTCCTATGAAAAAAATATTCATCATATATGTCGCGAAAAAAAAGAAGAGATTTTCATTATATGTGCTGAATTATTTTTTTAATACTGAAACATATTGATATAGCATAATTATCTATAATTATATTAGATTTAAGATGATGAATATAGAATAAGAATATTTTTTAAATATTGGAACATATAGATATAGAACATTGGAACATGATTCCTAATTGAAAATAATTTTGATAAACAGTATATCTTTTGGATATAGAATTTATAAATAGAAATATATATTTTTAAATTTATGTCTATATATCAAAATATTTATTATTTTATTACCATAATCATCAATTTGGATATAACTAATTACCTACTATCTACATGATATGCATATATAATTTGATTTATATGATAATATTTTGGCTTAATTACATATTTTCTTTGTATATCATAATTTTCTTCAATCATTGCATTTGTATATGACAAATGCGATCCAATAACAATAAAAAAAATTTAAATATCATGATCATTTATGATGATTGGGCAATTGTTCCAAAAGAACTAATATTTTAATATAAAAAATCTTTGAAGAATTATAATTTTTTGTTGATCGTTGGTGAAAAAAATTGGTCAATTCTACAAGAATCAGACAATCAAGAAAATACTTTCAAAAATATCTTCACATTTTTTTATTATATTCATTTATTTTTAATATAGCAGTTTAAAATATTATATTGTAATGATAGTGTCTTAATATCCATATTGGTTTTTCAGATTCTTATTTATTTATTATATTATTCTATTGAAATTTGCTTATGATATTTATTTTATTTTATTTAGTTATTAATGAATAATTTTTTTTTATTCTTTAGATTTAGTTTATAACAATTAAATCAAATGAAAATTAATCATTTGTTTACAATATATCTATTTTTATCTTGATGTTTTGATAACAACAAAATTCCAATTATATTTACAATATATATATATATATATATATATATATATATATATATATATATATATATATATATATATATATATATATATATATATATATATATATATAATTGAAAACCATAAGTTTACAAATTAAATTTAAGAACGTTGACAAAATCGGTTGGGTCATCTCGAATTTATTATGATGTGAAAATTAGTATTGAAGAACCAGAAGTTTCTTCAATCCTGAATGTATTATGATGCGAAAAGTAGTATTGAAGAACCAGAAGTTTCTTCAATCCAATATATTTTATGTGTTTCTAAAGGAAAATAAAAATATTATGCAAATATTTATTGTCTACTCACCACAACCAGAAGTTTGTGAAGTTGTTTTCTCATACTAAGATTTTAGTTTCTGAATTTTTCAGAACTTTATTGATAAGTATCACATATTAAAATTAATATCGAACATCTTGTACGAATATTAATATATTCATTCACATTAAGCCAACAAGATAGTATATGTTAATTCTCCTCTTAATTTACAAATTATTTTAGGATATGTTGTAATTATTCAATTGCTCCAATATAGTACACTAAGATGAGTTTTGAAATAATATTGAGAAAATATCTTTTATCTGAATCCTTTATTTGAGGATGTATCTTGATCCAATAATTGGATACTTGTTTGAAGCCTAGTAGGCTGACTATCAATTGATAAATTAATTTTCTCAATATTAGGGTGAGAGAATAAGCAATTGAAAGTGTGAATCAAAAGTTCAAATGTGAACCAGAAGTTCAATTAATAAAATAAATTGTTGTCTTGATCCTCGTACAAACTAATATGAACCAAAAGTTCAAAATTGTTCTTTTACAAAGTTTATGAAACAAATTACAAACTGTTAATACTCCACTCAAAGTGGATTCTCCTATTGGATAAACTTATATTGCAAATGAGTTGTAGCCACGCCTGAAGCATGGTATGAAAGTCGGTTCCAATGTTAAAAGTCCTCTATTAAGAAAAGAAACTAAAGTTAAAGATGACCCAAGTGAGAATATGAAAATTCTAGGAGCACTTTGACATAATTTATTTTTTAGTTCTAGGAGAACTAATCAAGTACTTGAAATATGAAATAAAGAGATCTCGATAAATTATGTCCAAAATGGAATACAATAGAACCGACATGAAGTCGACATTGATGATATTTTTTCGTACAATATAGCGCTAAATGTGATAAATGTCAACGAGGATCATGAACTAACGTCTATTAAAAATTATAGACAAAGTGAGGATTGGCCAAAATGGAAAGATGCAATTGAAGCAAAATTGAACTCACTCTACAAAAGACAAGTTTTTGGACCTGTAGTGCGAACACCTCAAGGTGTGAAGCCAGTTGGATACAAATGGGTTTTTGTGCGAAAATGAAATGAAAATAATGAAATTGTGAGATACAAGGCTCGACTTGTTGCTCAAGGTTTTTCGCAAAGACTTGGAATTGACTTTGATGAGACATACTCACCTGTAATAGATGCCAACACTTTTCGATATTTAATAAGCCTTGTAGCACATGAAGGGCTTAATTTGCACATGATGGATGATGTAATAGCTTATATGTATGGTTCACTTGATAGTTAAATCTATAAAATAAGAAAACACAAGTACCTGGTAAATACACATATGCCCTTTGTTTAAAAAATTCCACCTATTAATTTTAGGGTCAAAATGTGTCCTAATATTACTTTTTGTGACTAAATTCTGACATGGTCCAATTATAACTATTGATTTCTAAAAGTTGTTGTTTATCATTTCCCTTTTGGCCTTCATGTCGTTCTCTTTAGTTTCAAACCAACCTAGCCAATTCAACCTTTCCCATCTTCTCTTTTTCAAATGTCATTTTTTCTTCTGCTTTCTCCAACATATTCTCTCTCTTCCTCTTCTTTCTTTTCTCATCCGCTGCTTCTCTCTTCATCTTCTTTTTTTCTTCTCTCTTCGTCTGGCTCTCTCTTCCTATTCTTCTTTGTTCTCTCTTACTTTTTTTCAACAAAGACTATAGGATTCTGGGAGATTTTACAGAGATATACAAATAAAAAATTTTCAAGATAGATATTGGGTTATGAAAGAAACTCCAGATGAAATGAACACAAAATTTAGGGTTTGTGCTTTTTATCCTTCTTTTCTTAGATCTGCAAAACTCCGACGCGACTATGATATTTCTGTTAATTTTACAGAGGTGGATGGTTTGACAGTGGTAGATCTGTGGTGGTAGCAACGTGTTTCCGGCGGCGAGTGTGATGGTTTGAAAATGATATAGCTATTGTTTTCAGGTTGGTTATCCTTAGTATACTTTTGAATGATTTAGCTGTATAGAATGTGTGTATTGGATTTCCCTGATCATGTTAGTGCTATTTGAATTTGGTCTTCCATTGTTTTCCCTAACTATTGTTTTCCCTAACTATTGATATTTTAGAACACTCCTATGTTTTTATTATACAGTTGTTGGTTATATCCGAAGGTCAACCACCGCATTACTAACAAAGATGAATTCAGTTACGAGACGCAACGATCTAACCTGCGCAGGTTACTTGCACCTGTTATAACTGGTTTCATAATAAGCTTTTAACCCTTAAAGCATATGCTATAACACTAACACTTTCGAATAGCATTTCTTTTTAGGTCGAGTATTGGCTTTTTACATCTGTGAATAACTGGACTAATTTCATGGAACTGCGGAATGATTATGCTTTATTTCTAAACCCGTGTGTTTTAGCTTTTCATTCCTTTGAGGGGCAGAAAGAAAAGATTAGAAGACATTTTTTGTTAAGGTTTTAGAGAAATAACACAATTCTGATATGCACCAATTTTCAGGTATATTTATTATATCTATTTATTTGATTGTCTTTTGGTATCTACTTTGGCATCTTGTGGATTGTCCACCTTCTTATATTGTTATTGATCTATAATAAAGATGCTAAGAGTTAACTGTGAGGTCTAAACGGGTACATGATGAAGGATAGAAAAACACTTAGAAAGGGGGGGTTTGAATAAGTGTAGCTTTAAAAACTTGACAGATAAAAATAAATTGCACAGTTATTTTTATCCTGGTTCGTTGTTAACTAAACTACTCCAATCCACCCCCGCAGAGATGATTTACCTCAACTGAGGATTTAATCCACTAATCGCACGGATTACAATGGTTTTCCACTTAGTCAGCAACTAAGTCTTCCAGAGTCTTCTGATCACACACTGATCACTCCAGGAACAACTGCTTAGATACCCTCTAAGACTTTTCTAGAGTATTCTGATCCACACGATCACTCTAGTTACAACCTGCTTAGATAACTTCTAAGACTTCCTAGAGTATACTGATCCACACGATCACTCTAGTTCCTTACAACTTAATGTAATCAATTCTAAGAGTATTACAAATGCTTCTTAAAAGCTATAATCACAAACTGTGATATTTCTCTTAACGTTTAAGCTTAATCTCACTAATATATTACAACAGCAATGTAGTGAGCTTTGATGAAGATGAAGATTCTGAGCTTTGAGTTTAACAGCGTTTCAGCAAGTCTTTTTGAATAATCTTGTTCAGGATCGTTAACTTTGCTTCTCATCAGAACTTCATATTTATAGGCGTTGGAGAAGATGACCGTTGAGTGCATTTAATGCTTTGCGTGTTCCGTACAGCATCGCATTTAATGTTATACGCTTTTGTCAACTACCTCGAGCCTTGTTCACGCTGTGTCTACTGACGTAGCCTTTAATAGCTTTTAACGTTCCTTTTGTCAGTCAGCGTAGCCTGCCACTTGTACTTCCTTCTGATCTGATGTTTGTGAATACAACGTTTGAATATCATCAGAGTCAAACAGCTTGGTGCATAGCATCTTCTGATCTTCTGACCTTGAAGTGCTTCTGAGCGTGATACCATCAGAACTTCAGTGCTTCTGATCTCATGTTCTTCTGATGCTTCCATAGACCCATGTTCTGATTCTGCTTCGACCATCTTCTGATGTCTTGCCAGACCATGTTCTGATGTTGCATGCTGAACCCTTTGAGACAAAGCTTCTGAGCGCTGAATTATGCGTACTCTTTATATATTTCCTGAAAAGGAAATTGCATTGGATTAGAGTACCATATTATCTTAAGAAAAATTCATATTATTGTTATCATCAAAACTAAGATAATTGATCAGAACAAATCTTGTTCTAACAATCTCCCCCTTTTTGATGATGACAAAAACATATATAAATGATATGAATTTGCGATCAGAAAGAGCAGACGGCAAAAGACAAATTACACAGCTATAGCATAAGCATATGAATATGTCTCCCCCTGAGATTAACAATCTCCCCCTGAGATAAATAATCTCCCCCTGAAATAAATACTCGAAGAACTTGTCGCACGCTCGCGAAAAATGAACAGAGTCGCCACCAATATATTTATCCCATAAGGGAAAGGAATATCAGAAAACCTAACAAAGGAAGGAACAGGGTCTTGCGACCAGAGAATCAAGGTACGGGAGTCGGTTACGCGAGGGGAAGGTACTAGCACCCCTCACGCCCATCGTACTCGATGGTATCCACCTATGTTTGTTTCTATCTAAAGGGTGTGTACTATGTCTATGTCTAAATGCGAAATGAATGCAGAATGTAGGGAAAATAAAGAATTGTACTCGCACGGGCCCTACCCCGCTGCCTACGTATCCTTTTCAGGAATCAGAGTTACCGTAGCTCGGCTCACGATTTTCTGTTTGTTTTTTGTGTTTTTTAATTGGGCGGAGTCAACGTTCACGTTCTTGCATAAGGGAAGACCTACGATGCGTACAAACGGAAATGACGTTGCCCTTAGGAAGGAGAAAAAGAGATTGGTTTGTATCTTTTAGGGTAATTCCATGATGACGAGAACCCACTACAAGGTCTCGCATCACTTCCTTACTTTGTTTTAAATCTGACCATTTATTAGTGTTTTAAGTGTTTTTGGTTGGTGTTTTTTATGGGGATTTAATTTGTGACTTAGATCATACCAAAAAGAGTTTTTTTTTTGATATTTAGAGAACGCACATCGAGGTCTACACCACAATCGTTTCTCTAAAGAGCGGTTAAGAAATACATCGAGGCCTCACACCTCAATCATTTCTTTTCGCTAAGTAACAGAGATACAAAAAGAAGTTCGTTTGTGAATATTTAGAGAATGCACATCGAGGCCTACGCCACAATCGTTTCTCTAAATAACGGCTAAGAAATACATCGAGGCTTCACACCTCAATCATTTCTTCTCCGTTAAGTAGGAAAGAACATACATCGAGGCCTACGCCTCAATCATTTCTTTCCTACCATGAAATAAAGCAACGGTATGATCTTCATCGATTTTTATTAAGTATTTTAAAAGTTGAAAAGAAAAAGAAAATGAGAAGGGAACTATTTCTAAATTCTAATCTAAGTTGTCTATGTATGGGGATTAAGATAAAAACTAAGCAATTTATTTACAAAAACTATACATGGAATATGTAAAAGAAAATCAATATGTGACGAATAAAATTGAGAACTACAACAAGTAAATGATACTCATAAGCACACATACATCCATTAATTCTATACAAAAATCGAGACTAAAATTTAATTCCTAAGTCTATTAAAGAATTATTTACAAAGAAGTATTAATCAAAGGAAATTCATATATATTGTGAAGAAAAAAAATTATTAAAGGGATTAAAACAATTAAGAGAAAATTAACAAAAATCATGACAATTATTTACACACTCTAAACTATCTACACATTGATTTTATGCATTTTTTATTTGATTTAAAAAGGATTTATGAGTTAAAAGCTATAAAAAAAACAAAATTTAAAAGAAAAATGAAGTTTAGACTACCTGGGGGTGTATTAGTAGTTTTCTAAGGAACTAAAATTGATGTTAGCAGTAATCTGGGACCAAAACAGGGGGGTGGAGAAAGCAGGGCGTCCCGGCCCAATCCATTAAGCCAGTGGTGGTGTTAGTGAAACGAGGGTACACTTTCAGAAAGGGCAAGGCCCAGCGCGCCAGGGCCCAATGTTACTATCACCATTAATCCAATCTTATTTGATTTTATCAGCATGCATTTGTTTCATATGGTTTTTGTTATTCAATAAATAAATCGTGACGTGCAATGCAAAGTTAGCATCAATTGGGCAAGAGCATTTTTAAGTATAATAAGACAAAATGGCATATTGGACCAATCCCTGCGTGCCACGTCAAGCTCCAATGATTAAGTAAAAGACAAGATAGGATAATAGTGGGAAATGAGCCAACCACAACACGCCACGCGTCCCCATCGGACTGCAGCATGCACAGGCGACGGAGGGCTTCTCCGGTCACCTTCTCCGGCCTGACTGGCGGCGGAGACATACGATATTTTCCAGAAATTAAAAACGGCGCCACCGCCCCACTCGATTTCTTGCCCTGACTTCAAATATGGCCTTGGTTTTCCGTGATATTCCCTCTATCGTCTGGACCGGAACAAAACTTTAAACTCTAAGACTACAACAAACTCATCAAAGACGACACTAAGCATAGCAATCGACTCTTATTCATTCACAGAGCTCAAAAAGTGATTCAACCGTTCGAACAGAAGCAATTCCATATGAACCAAAACGAAATTCAAGATCGAGGATAACTCACATGCGCATAAGCACCAAACGTATGCTACACTACACGTATGCCAAGATGCTGAGAAAGATTGGGGAACATTTACCTGTTACGATTCTTGAGTTAAGAGAACCAGAAAGCTCTTCCACTGCGTTCCTCCTTGGTGATAATGATGAAGCTTCAAGGAGTCAGTGTTCAGATAAGCTCAAAACCCTTACCGCGAGGTTGATGATGAAGCTGAACAACTCTTTGCTGAGTTAACGTATATACAACCGGAGTTTGATGGCGATGACCGGAGTAGCGGCGGATGATGATGGAAGGTTGATGCTCGAGATTGATTATGGCGGTGAAGATTAAAGGTTGAGGGTGAGGATGAAATCATTTAGAGAATGAAGATGGTGATGGGGATTGGAGGTTACATGACGATTATAGTGGTTGAGGGTGGTAGTTGTTGATCGGAGAAGTTAGTTATGGAGGTGGTTACAAGTTGTTAGAGTTGGTTACGATGGAGTGAGGGAGATGAGAGAGGAGAATCTTGGGAGCTCCGAAAGAGAATGAAAGAAGAAAAATGAGGAAAAAAAATGAAGTCCCTCCAATGAGAGTGTCTCGGCTTATATATATATATATATATATATATATATATATATATATATATATATATATATGTGTGTGGCGTATTGTGTGGTTGCATGGAGATTAGTGATGGATTGTGTGACTCGTGACTGAGTGTGCAGGGAACCTGCTGGGCATGACTTGCTTCCGACGCTTAGCAAAATGCAGTTTCAAACATGTGACTTCGCGCCTCCACAACTTGGTAATCGAGCATCCGAATAACATGTCAACTTGTTCCATGGAAAGAGGGCATTGGGGAGATGAGATTGACATTAAATTTGAATCCAGGGAATGCTTGTGGCTCTTTAATATTTGCTTTGAAGACAGCACGCCAAGTGCTCGATAAATTGCCTACGCTGGCCGTGAGTTTGTGCCCAGCCAGATGCGTAGTTTCAACATTGCGAGGGCGAGACTTTGGAGCTTCATAGATCATTCAATATTCACTTGATTGACTTGACTCTTGGTTAATTGTGTAGAGGATATGGCAAAGAATATATACATACTAGGTTTGCTCTTGTAGGGTCCCTTAATTTCCAGATAATTGGCTTCAAAGTTGCCACGCCATGTGCTTGATGAAATGTGTCACGTATGACCAGAAATGTGCCCAGCTTCATGACTTGAACAAATGAAATTTCCCAACTTCAAACTCTTATATCTCTTGATCCAGGCTTCAAATGGAAAAATGTTCAACTACAAAGTTGTTCTCTTCCATGAGAGGAACAACTTTGATGTTGTAAGTTTCCCCAAAAAGTTCCATTTGCCACGTGTAAAATGATGATGAAGTGGACTGCTCACTGAAATTTCAAAGGACTAAAATTTTTCTAAGTATGCAAACTTTCCATTTTTGATTTTTTCTATTTTTGGCAACTTTTGTCAAACTCTCGATTTTATTCATTCTTTGACTTTTCTTGACCGATTTTCCACCAAAAGTCAACATTTGAGTGATTGACCTGATTTTGACCCAAAAGTCAACTATTCTGATTTTCCCGACTATTGATGAAATTACCGATTAAATCTCTTCCAGTCAAGTCCAGTCAAACAAACACATCCACATAGTCAGTATGAGGATTTTTCCCACACATGGAAGCCATTCCTGATTGAATGTTGACCAGAAAGTCAACTGGTTGACTTTGGTCAAAGAAACCCATTTAAGGAACTAGATGATTTGCAAGCTTGTACCCTTCAATCAATACCTTGCCACAAAAGTTCTTTCCTGCTGGTCTTTGGTTGATACCAATGATATGTATGCATGGATATGGATTATGACCTAGGTGATGTATGTACAAGAATGCAAAGCCTAAGCCAGATAAAAGTTAAAGGGTAGGACAAATTTGGGGTATGACAGCTGCCCCTATTTAATCGTCTTAAACTTGAATGCGAGATTGGCGCTAGCCTTTCGAACATTTAAGGTAGAAGAAGATTAAATATCAAAGTGCCAGAAATTTGTCCTAAAGAGAAGATGGTGTAAATGATATCCTTATTTTTTGTTTTTGTTTTTGTTTTGGTATCTGCTGGGGAAGGAGGAATTTTTTTTTTTTTTTGGTGGAAAAGTTTATGGTAAGCAATGGTTGGATGGTGATAGCTTGTAACGTAGCCAAGGTGCCAATACAAGGTTCTCAATGGAAATGATTGTTGTATGAAACTGTGATTGGAAAATACGAGTTTGATGGAAAGGTAGGACCTACGATCCATGACTCGAAACTAGGGTAAGGTCAGCGGACCTACGACCCACAAGAGTTGAAAAAAGATGAGGATAAGGTCAACTGACCTACGATCCACAAGAAATGAAAAAGATGAGGATAAGGTCAACGGACCTACGATCCACAAGAAATGAAAAAGATGAGGATAAGGTCAACGGACCTACGATCCACAAGAATTGAAAAGGATGAGGATAAGGTCAACGGACCTACGATCCACAAGAATGAAAAGATGAGGATAAGGTCAACGGACCTACGATCCACAAGAATTGAAAAGGATGAGGATAAGGTCAACGGACCTACGATCCATAAGAATGCAAAGGATGAGGATAAGGTCAATGGACCTACGATCCACAAGAATGCAAAGGATGAGGATAAGGTCAACGGACCTACGATCCACAAGAATGAAAAGATGAGGATAAGGTCAACGGACCTACGATCCACAAGAATGAAAAGATGAGGATAAGGTCAACGGACCTACGATCCACAAGAATGCAAAGGATGAGGATAAGGTCAACGGACCTACGATCCACAAGAATGCAAAGGATGAGGATAAGCTCAACGGACCTACGATCCACAAGAATGAAAAGATGAGGATAAGGTCAACGGACCTACGATCCACAAGAAAGAAAAGATGAGGATAAGGTCAACGGACCTACGATCCACAAGAATGAAAAGATGAGGATAAGGTCAACGGACCTACGATCCACAAGAATGCAAAGGATGAGGATAAGGTCAACGGACCTACGATCCACAAGAATGCAAAGGATGAGGATAAGGTCAACGGACCTACGATCCACAAGAATGAAAAGATGAGGATAAGGTCAACGGACCTACGATCCACAAGAAAGAAAAGATGAGGATAAGGTCAACGGACCTACGATCCACAAGAATGCAAAGGACGAGGATAAGGTCAACGGACCTACGATCCACAAGAATGCAAAGGATGAGGATAAGGTCAACGGACCTACGATCCACAAGAATGAAAAGATGAGGATAAGGTCAACGGACCTACGATCCACAAGAAATGAAAAAGATGAGGATAAGGTCAACGGACCCTTAATCCACAAGCAATGAAAATGATGAGGATAAGGTCAACGGACCTACGATCCACAAGAAATGAAAAGGATGAGGATAAGGTCAACGGACCTACGATCCACAAGAAATGAAAAAGATGAGGATAAGGTTAACGGACCTACGATCCACAGGAAATGAAAAGATGAGGATAAGGTCAACGGACCTACGATCCACAGGAAATGAAAAAGATGAGGATAAGGTCAACGGACCTACGATCCACAGGAAATGAAAAAGATGAGGATAAGGTCAACGGACCTACGATCCACAGGAAATGAAAAAGATGAGGATAAGGTCAACGGACCTACGATCCACAGGAAATGAAAAAGATGAGGATAAGGTCAACGGACCTACGATCCACAGGTGTCATACCCCGAAATTTGCCCATGTTATTTTTCACACATAAAACCAAATCATAAGACAAAGCTCCAAAACACAGTCTCCCATACAAAAGTTCTAAACTAGGGTTTGAATAATTCAGAGGAAAATCATTGAATCAATGGCTCAAGGTGGTTCCATAAGGTCACTAACATCCCGAAGCATCTCCATATAAAGTTTCAAGACAAACAGAGCAAACTTAGTCCCACAAATCATGACTAGGTCAACAGTCGACTCTCAAGGGCAAAACAGTCATTTCAAGCCAAAATACAGTCAAAAGTTCCAGATACTTGGTCAACAACATCCTCATAACCCTAAAATCATCATTTGATCAAGGATTGATCATGATGATGCAAGGAAAGATCAGAAAAGTCAAAAGTCAAGAGTTACTATTTTGGGCATGAACTGAAAAAGTCAACCAAACTTTGAAAATTCACCAAATATTCATACTTCATCAGAAAAATTCCCACCAAAGCTAATTTTGAAGAGAATTCATTCCTCTATCCAATGGTCCAAGAATCAAAGCTCACAGGTCAATGGTTTAAGAATTATGGCTCCATACATTATAGGTCCTTTTCAAAAGTCAACAAAAAGACACTTTTTTCAAAAGGACATAAAATGAGCATGGAAAATAATTTTGATATGAGACCAAAGACATTGGTTAGAGGACACTCCAAGGTTTCCAGAATGTCTTAGAACACCCCCATATCTCAAAAAATGAAGGAGATACACCATGTCAAAGTTGGTTTATTTTGGAGAGAAAAATATGAAGGAATTTGAATTTTCTTGCTAATGGGCCTACATTTTTGAGATCCATGACTCGAAACTAGGGTAAGGTCAGCGGACCTACGACCCACAAGAGTTGAAAAAAGATGAGGATAAGGTCAACTGACCTACGATCCACAAGAAATGAAAAAGATGAGGATAAGGTCAACGGACCTACGATCCACAAGAAATGAAAAAGATGAGGATAAGGTCAACGGACCTACGATCCACAAGAATTGAAAAGGATGAGGATAAGGTCAACGGACCTACGATCCACAAGAATGAAAAGATGAGGATAAGGTCAACGGACCTACGATCCACAAGAATTGAAAAGGATGAGGATAAGGTCAACGGACCTACGATCCATAAGAATGCAAAGGATGAGGATAAGGTCAATGGACCTACGATCCACAAGAATGCAAAGGATGAGGATAAGGTCAACGGACCTACGATCCACAAGAATGAAAAGATGAGGATAAGGTCAACGGACCTACGATCCACAAGAATGAAAAGATGAGGATAAGGTCAACGGACCTACGATCCCCAAGAATGCAAAGGATGAGGATAAGGTCAATGGACCTACGATCCACAAGAATGCAAAGGATGAGGATAAGGTTAACGGACCTACGATCCACAAGAAAGAAAAGATGAGGATAAGGTCAACGGACCTACGATCCACAAGAAAGAAAAGATGAGGATAAGGTCAACGGACCTACGATCCACAAGAATGAAAAGATGAGGATAAGGTCAACGGACCTACGATCCACAAGAATGCAAAGGATGAGGATAAGGTCAACGGACCTACGATCCACAAGAATGCAAAGGATGAGGATAAGGTCAACGGACCTACGATCCACAAGAATGAAAAGATGAGGATAAGGTCAACGGACCTACGATCCACAAGAAAGAAAAGATGAGGATAAGGTCAACGGACCTACGATCCACAAGAATGCAAAGGACGAGGATAAGGTCAACGGACCTACGATCCACAAGAATGCAAAGGATGAGGATAAGGTCAACGGACCTACGATCCACAAGAATGAAAAGATGAGGATAAGGTCAACGGACCTACGATCCACACGAAATGAAAAAGATGAGGATAAGGTCAACGGACCTACGATCCACAAGCAATGAAAAAGATGAGGATAAGGTCAAAGGACCTACGATCCACAAGAAATGAAAAGGATGAGGATAAGGTCAACGGACCTACGATCCACAAGAAATGAAAAAGATGAGGATAAGGTTAACGGACCTACGATCCACAGGAAATGAAAAGATGAGGATAAGGTCAACGGACCTACGATCCACAGGAAATGAAAAAGATGAGGATAAGGTCAACGGACCTACGATCCACAGGAAATGAAAAAGATGAGGATAAGGTCAACGGACCTACGATCCACAGGAAATGAAAAAGATGAGGATAAGGTCAACGGACCTACGATCCACAGGAAATGAAAAAGATGAGGATAAGGTCAACGGACCTACGATCCACAGGAAATGAAAAAGATGAGGATAAGGTCAACGGACCTACGATCCACAGGTGTCATACCCCGAAATTTGCCCATGTTATTTTTCACACATAAAACCAAATCATAAGACAAAGCTCCAAAACACAGTCTCCCACACAAAAGTTCTAAACTAGGGTTTGAATAATTCAGAGGAAAATCATTGAATCAATGGCTCAAGGTGGTTCCATAAGGTCACTAACATCCCGAAGCATCTCCATATAAAGTTTCAAGACAAACAGAGCAAACTTAGTCCCACAAATCATGACTAGGTCAACAGTCGACTCTCAAGGGCAAAACAGTCATTTCAAGCCAAAATACAGTCAAAAGTTCCAGATACTTGGTCAACAACATCCTCATAACCCTAAAATCATCATTTGATCAAGGATTGATCATGATGATGCAAGGAAAGATCAGAAAAGTCAAAAGTCAAGAGTTACTATTTTGGGCATGAACTGAAAAAGTCAACCAAACTTTGAAAATTCACCAAATATTCATACTTCATCAGAAAAATTCCCACCAAAGCTCATTTTGAAGAGAATTCATTCCCCTATCCAATGGTCCAAGAATCAAAGCTCACAGGTCAATGGTTTAAGAATTATGGCTCCATACATTATAGGTCCTTTTCAAAAGTCAACAAAAAGACACTTTTTTCAAAAGGACATAAAATGAGCATGGAAAATAATTTTGATATGAGACCAAAGACATTGGTTAGAGGGCACTCCAAGGTTTCCAGAATGTCTTAGAACACCCCCATATCTCAAAAAATGAAGGAGATACACCATGTCAAAGTTGGTTTATTTTGGAGAGAAAAATATGAAGGAATTTGAATTTTCTTGCTAATGGGCCTACATTTTTGAGATCCAAGCTTGTTCCTCATGACATTGAGAGCCCAAAGATAATTTCCCACGAAATTGATTGGTTATATTTAATTTTATAGAATTTTTATTCATTTAAAAATCAATAAAATGAAGAAAATCAAAAGATTGAAAAGAAAATTTGTTTAGAATCAAATCTAATCACAATTATGCTTCATTATATATATATTTTCGTGCAAGATAGATGTGTGAAGAAAAGATTGAGTTTGGATTAAATTAGAAACATATTTTCCAAAATTTTCAATCAAATTTTCTTAAAATAGCAATCAAAGATTTATCAAGATTCTCCTCAATTTTATTGACCTAATACATTCCTCTATAAATACCCAAGCATTACAGATCCCTAGGGTTAAGTTTTGGCAGCCTCGTGAACACCTAACAGAAGCAAAATACGTGAAGGAAAAGAGGACTTGCAGTCAAGGTTCCACCTCGTTTCAAGCCATTCTCAGCATCCCTACACGTCCCTGGGATTTCTCTGAGTTGTTCCATACTCTTACAACACATCAAAGCGTCCAAAATCGCCACTAATTGAACACGGGATATGGTGACGCTAAGAAACTGTTGCAATAGGCTTTAGCAACGAATAGTGTCTGTGGGTAAAGCCCTGGTGATTCGGCGAAGAAGATGAAGCCATTGGCGCGTTTTTAATTTAAAAGTTGAATCATGTTTTGTATATATTAGTTATTTGGTATACCTTTGTCAATTAACATGGATAGCACAGTTGGTAAGAGGCACTTGTTGGTGACCAGAGGCGCTGGGGTTCGACTCCCACCAGCATCATTAAATTTTTTACCCATTCAACACACTTGTTCATTTACTGATCCGGTACTGTCAGCCCACGCGCAACTGCGGTGCACCAGCACGTTAGCCCTTGGATCTTCCATATGCCCAGATCTGAAGGCCAGGAGATGCTTCCCCATGGTGTTCCTCCCAGACACATCACATCCAATCACAAGCTAAGCTTCCAATTTCCTTTTCTTTTAATTACATAATTTTATTTAATGTATATTATTAATATATATGTATATTATATAAAGTTTCCTTTTTCTATGAAAACTCTAAAAAAAAACTTTTGTATATTAATCATATTTTATTTCGTTTTATTTTTTCATCGATTATTCGATTTTATTTGTTTAAGGATAGTTTAAATTTATTAAAATTATTTTAAATCATAAATCAATTTTGATCAGTCAATGAAAATATATTTTGATCCTTTACAAATCCATATTTTTTTATCGATTTAATTAATTAGGTCGAAGACCAATAATTAATTAAATTCGATTGTTGTTTATATTTACGAGGATTTGCTCTACACTAAAAGATTATTTTTCTGCGCCTTTTCAGGATTGTCTTTCCAGGGTTACCTCCGAGGTTTCCTCCGACTCTAACCATATCAGATCAAATCGAACCAAAGCTAAGTAACCTCGCTTATTTAATTATTAATTGTTATTTATTCTATTTTTATTCTTTATTTTCTGGTTAATCCTGCCAACCTTCGAATTAGCCATACACTCACCCTATTTTTTATTTTGTTTGCCTTTTCAGGATTCGATGATTGCCAAAGCTACGAACGTTTGGTAACCCTGAACCCTAACCCTGATATTTTTCCGTTTAATTATTACTTGTGTCAAACCCCATTGGGGATCCGCTGGTTTCATTGTCCCCTTCCCCTTTATTACTTTATAACTGCGTGGTTAGTAATTTAGGGAGTGAAACCCGTTAATTGAATTAGAATAACTAATTAAAAGATAAATATCTGAATTGAATCACGTGATTGATGCACACACGCACGCTTTTTGGGTAACCCTCTCTGTTGCCTTGTTGCCTGTTGCCTGTTGTCTTTATGCTTGTTTTGCAGAATAAGCCATGTCCCTCGAATATGAGGATACCTCAGCCATGCCGCCTCGATAACTAAAGGTCATGCGACCCTAATGATGCTGCCTTCGATACACAAATGACCTCGACCCTCGGATGTTGCCTACGAAAAAGGCTGAGGTATCTTCTGGCTGCCTACGAAAGATGGCTTATTCTGGTCCTTGCCTTAGACTACCTGCCCCTCTATGGCATGGGACAGTCTTATGGTAAAGGATACTTCGATGACCCTTCAACCTCCAAACGAAAGGCTTCTTGCCCTCTTATGGCAAGGATAGACCCTTTCATTCTGAAAGGCAAAAAGAGACCTATCATCTGAGTTTAAGGTAATTGCCCCTAATTGCCTTGCAATGCTCAAACCTTTTATTATATTCTTTCTCATAATTTTTCAAAAGGGCAACGCTTATTCACAAGTTAAAGTCCCTATCTCTTTCATCTACTTTTTCTAAACAAATGAGCAAGCAAAGCAATTAAGAGCCCATGGAAAACCATGGATGCAAAGGGTGCCTTACACCTTCCCTTTGCATAAATTACCCCCCGAACTTAGATTTCTTTAAAAAGGTTTTTTTTCTGTTTCTTTTTGCCTTTCCGAATTTGTTTGGATAAAATAAAAGTCGGTGGCGACTCTTGCTTACCGCGACATTTTTCGATATAAAAGTCAGTTCACCGTATTACAGAACTGGCGACTCTGCTGGGGATTAAAATTCGATAAAAGAGGGGTTACCTTAAAGGTTTAGGATTCATTTTAAAATGTTTTCTATTGTTTGCTTTGTTTGTTTTATTTTTTCAGGGGCGTTTTGGGAAAACTGAAGGACGAATCCTATTCCCGGATTCAAGAACACCTAAGATTAGGAGTGGCATAGTCATGGAGACCCCCCTTGTGCATGCTTGGGGTTGGTCAAAATGAAGTTCACACTTGAGTTAGGCCTCCACTGGTTATTGTGTACCTCTTTTGCATGAGAGAGGTTTATGCATGTATCATTGGGTGCGTCGGAGCTCAAGGACCTTTAGTAACCCTTAACCCATCCTAACTTTTAGGAACGTAGTGGGGGGGCTATTCTTGGTGCATGCCAAGTTATGGTCGCTACCCGATACTACAGCTCAGATAGGTTTCTTCCTAAAGTATCATTGCGTGGTATGCATGTACCATGTTCGAGGGTGCTTTAGAGGGGGCTGACAATTCGGAGTCACTTGGTAGAACCCGTTGCTGAAATCTCCTTATCCATAGAAATACCCTTGGGAAGGACACCTGATCAGACTCCATGCAAGCCTTAAGCCAAAAAATTGTGTGACTTGTGTGACTTGTTTGTGTTGCTACTAACCTTTGTTCTTTGCAGGTTTTGTTAAAAGGACGTGTGCCCTTACTATCTCACACTATGCCTAATGAACTGCATTCGCATAACATCATGACATCATAAGCATAACATGATTTAACTAACCCTTTCAAGGATCTTAGGAATTTAGGGCGCACAGTTTCAGGTGCTCTTATCAAGGACTGAATTCCTATCTAGGGGCAAGAGGATTTATTTTCCTCTGGCCACGTGCCTTTCAATTCAGAGACTCGATACCTATCAAGGGGCAAGAGGATTTATTTTACTCTAGCCATGTACCTTTAAATTTAGAAGTATCTCGAATCAGAGGCGATGACCCACTCGATATGGTGAGCTTGATTCTCAAAGAAGGACGTCCAAAGACGAAAGCCAGAATTCTCTAGGCATAGCTGTGTTCGATTCAATGTCTAAACGTTGCAAACTAAATTTCCTATAGATCCTCGAAAGCATTGCATTTACATTCATAACATCGCATAACAGGTTTCTTACAATAGGTCTCTCATCCTTCCTCGCTGTTTATTTCAGCATCATGAATCTCGAACAATCAGTTAAGGATCTCCAAGCTCAAAACACTGAGTTCCAAGCCTTGATTTTGAATTTGTCCAAGGGGCAAGATGAGCTGAAATCCCTTCTGACTAAGAAGGAAAAGAAGACCAAGAAACCTAAAGGTGTCCTCAATATGGGTAGAAGGTTCAAAGGCCCTCTCAAAAAGGTTGAAGAAGCTGAAGCTCCCAAAGAGGGTAAGAAGACTCGAGGGAAAAAGCTTAGACCAATCTTGCAACTCAGGGATGCTGAAACCTCTGAAGACAGTGACGAGGATGAGCAAGATGATGATGCTAGTATCAAAATCGATGCAAAAAGTAACCACGACTCTGCCGAACTCTCTGAAGAAGAAGAGGACTATTACCATGAGGACGAACATCCCGATGACAAATACAAGATGTTAGAAGAGCGTCTAAGAAGTGTGGAAATTCAGAAGGTACCTGGGCTGGATTTTGAAGAGCTTGGACTTGTGCCTGGGGTCGTTATTCCTCCAAAATTCAAAGCTCCCGCCTTTGCTAAGTATGATGGAGTCTCTTGTCCTAAACTACACTTGAGGTCTTATGTAAGGAAGATTCAACCTCACACTGCTGATAAGAGGCTCTGAATCCATTTCTTTCAAGAAAGCTTATTTGGAACTCAACTCGAATGGTACTATCAACTGGAAAGTACCAACATCCATACCTGGGAAGATTTAGTTATTGCCTTCTATAAGCAATACCAATATAATTCCGATCTCGCACCAACTCGCATGCAACTACAAAGCATGTCTATGGGACCTAAAGAAAGTTTCAAAGAGTACGCACAAAAGTGGAGAGATCTAGCTGGAAGAGTCCGACCTTCTTTGAATGATAGAGAGTTGGTGGACATATTCATGGGCACGCTAACTGGGCCGTTCTATAGTCACTTGCTGGGTAGCTCCTCATCTGGCTTTACTGACCTCATACTGACTGGGGAACGTGTCGAGAGTGGCATTCGAAGTGGTAAGATTCAAATAGCGACATCCTCAGGTACTACAAAGAAGCATTTCAATGGGAGGGCAGATTCCAATGCTGTGTATGGGCAGAAAAGGATAAACCATGATCAATCTATTGGGGTAGTTCTGAGCTCCACACCGGCGCCTCAACAAGGTCGTCAAGACAAACAAGTTACACCCAGACGTCAATTCACAAAGATCAATATGTCACTAGCTCAAGCACTACAACACTTGTTGAAGTTAAAGTTGATCACTCTAAAGGATCCCCCTAAGAATCCTAGTACTTCTGCTCGAAGCTATAACCCCAATATGAGGTGTGCATACCACTCTGATAGTCCTGGTCATGATACGAATAGCTGCTGGACATTAAGGAACAAAATCCAAGATATGATCGATGCTGGAGAAGTCGAGTTTGACACTCCTGAGACTCCTAATGTAGCTGCTAATAATATGGATGGCTAGAAGGATAAACTTTTAATCATTAGTTTTACTTTCGTTTGCAAATCCCTATTCTGTTTGTGTAAACATTCGAATTATGATAGACATTATCTATTTTTAATAATCATCATCAGTGCATTGCATATGTTTGTCTTGAATAATTTATTTCGTTATCACTCATTTTAAAGTTATGTCTTTACTTTACATATGTTTTTATGATACTCAACTCCTGCTAAAACTGTAAGCCTTTTGAGGGAGGATGACGAAAATGATACCGCAACCTCATACAGTATGCTTTTGAACAGACTATGCTGACGATGTACATGCATTGTTTCAATTCCTAAACAGTGGAGATATAAGGATGTTAATCCCTCGTCAACCCCTTTTTGAGCCTAAGTTGTAGGAGTTTTCTTTCTTGAATAATTCAAAACCTTTGATCATAACCTGGGGCAGGGTAGTTCTCAGTTAATTTGGCTGTGCATTCTTTTTTAAGAGAATCATTCAGTACACCATTCAACAAAGGTTTCAATCACAAGCGTTCATCCGCACACATCAAAGAAGTGTTGGAGATGTCAATCAAAAGCCAATGACGGTTCATCAATCATTAATCAAGGCAGTCAATATCTTTCAAAAGAAAAAAATGATGAAAAAACACATATACAAAGAAAAGCCTGCTAAGTCAAAAATTAAAAAGACGACTTAGGCAAAATCAAGGCATCCCGCTGACTATAAGCTCAAAATAGACAGTTCAGGCAAAAGTTAGGGATATAAAAAAGATTGAAAAGAGAAGTCAATAAATTCCTGAACAACACAATGTTGTGACTACCAAAAGGAAGAAGTGACTGCCATCTCAAAAGTTCTCTTTGCTTGTGAACCACCATCATTATCAAAAGTGCAAATCCAAAAGTCTCTTGGAACCTGAATGCATCAGTTGAATTAACTGAGCCTAGGATTGAAGATCATCACGAAGAGGGGTGGGAACAATCAAATTTTGAGCCTTTATCTTTTGTTTCTTAAACCGTGAACCGAGCCACATTACAACCCTTGAAAGTCCTAATTGAAGCATGGTTAGTTCGAAAGCATACTGTCACCAAAAAGGTATCCCGACTCCTTAAGGTTGGCCAAAATGCCGAGTTGATATTTCATTTTTTACAAACGTCACATTGTTACAAATATCATGTTTTACAAATATCGCGCTTTTACATCTCTTGTTTTAATGTTTTTCAACAAACTCAAGACAGACGTATGCATTGCATCTCAAAATTCATTATTAAACATATTCTGCTACATAATTTCAAATGTTAGCAACAAAAAGAATTTGCACAGGGTACAACTAATGATTGAAAGTTATCCCGACAGACAAGATTACCCCGAGAAGCAATGTCTCCTACGTATACAAGGGGCATGGCATGTTTTACCCAATCAATCTGGGGCAATCAAGTCAAGATTCCGAGAATCTCTCAAGGATGCCAAAACAATCAGGGGCATCATCCTAAGTTTATGATTACTGGGGGCATGTCGCTCATAGTAAAGTCCTCGCGAGGCGAATCTTTCCAAAGTTCCTACTAACTGGGGCAATTCTATGCAAGTCCAGTTGGACATCTGGATCAATACTCAGTGACATGACCTGATCAAATCCAAGAATAGTAGTTACTATAATACTGGGGGCAATATTCAAAGCATCCATGCCTTCCCGCAATTTCGATCTCACAAGATCATATCCCCACAGAGCAATCCCCGAGAAAATACCTTCAAATACGTCCAACAAAAGACATAGCTCCTCAACAGAGTTCACATCTTTGACATTGTCGGTTCCCCGACACCTTTCTCTTCTCCAACATGGGTTATTAATGCTTTTTGTCCCTAATCAGGGTACATCAAGCTGCTGATCATCCCCAAGCAGAAATCATAAATCCCCAACCAAGCGTCTCCAAGATAAGATCAACAACAGAAAGATCTATCTTCTCAATCAAGACAACATAAATCATATTCACATATCATATGTCGTAAATATATTCATACATTGCATACATTACCTCATAATAAATTCATACATAACACGCAAGTTTCTCATTTATTTTGAGAGATTCGTTGCATAATACATGCATCATGACGTTGCATAAAGACTAACTTTACCTTTTGCAGGATACAAGTACAAGCAGATAAACAAATATCTATGATCTAATTCAGTTACTACGAACGGTACTGACACGATCATCTCTCCAAGAACTAATTCGGCAACCACGAATGGTGCTGACACAATCAAAGAAAGAAACAGACTTAATCACGACAACTGAGTCACGATAATGGAATCACGACAACTGAGTCACGATAAAAGAATCACGACAACTGAGTCACGATGATGGAATCACGACAACTGAGTCACGATAATGGAACCACGACAACTGAGTCACGATGAAGGAATCACGACAACTGAGTCACGATAATGGAATCACGACAACTGAGTCACGATAATGGAATCACGACAACTGAGTCACGATAACGTAATCACAACAACTGAGTCACGATGAAGGAATCACGACAACTGAGTCACGATAATAGAATCACGACAACTGAGTCACGATAATGGCACCACGACAATGAAGTCACGACAATGGAGTCACAACGATTAAGTCACATGTCTAATCCTGGTATTCAGTACAGAAACAATCATAACAATAGAGTCACTACAATTAATTCACTTCACACTATCCAGATGGCATCTTTAAGCCCATCTCCGGCAAAAGTCCCTACTTTAGCTAGGGCAAATTTCTTGGTATTCTAGTGTTCAATCATCTTCCACCTTCAGATACCGACTGGCATACAGACCACTCTACATCTTCAGGTTTAAGATAATTGAACAGGGGCAGCTGTCATACCCCGAAATTTGCCCATGTTATTTTTCACACATAAAACCAAATCATAAGACAAAGCTCCAAAACACAGTCTCCCACACAAAAGTTCTAAACTAGGGTTTGAATAATTCAGAGGAAAATCATTGAATCAATGGCTCAAGGTGGTTCCATAAGGTCACTAACATCCCGAAGCATCTCCATATAAAGTTTCAAGACAAACAGAGCAAACTTAGTCCCACAAATCATGACTAGGTCAACAGTCGACTCTCAAGGGCAAAACAGTCATTTCAAGCCAAAATACAGTCAAAAGTTCCAGATACTTGGTCAACAACATCCTCATAACCCTAAAATCATCATTTGATCAAGGATTGATCATGATGATGCAAGGAAAGATCAGAAAAGTCAAAAGTCAAGAGTTACTATTTTGGGCATGAACTGAAAAAGTCAACCAAACTTTGAAAATTCACCAAATATTCATACTTCATCAGAAAAATTCCCACCAAAGCTCATTTTGAAGAGAATTCATTCCTCTATCCAATGGTCCAAGAATCAAAGCTCACAGGTCAATGGTTTAAGAATTATGGCTCCATACATTATAGGTCCTTTTCAAAAGTCAACAAAAAGACACTTTTTTCAAAAGGACATAAAATGAGCATGGAAAATAATTTTGATATGAGACCAAAGACATTGGTTAGAGGGCACTCCAAGGTTTCCAGAATGTCTTAGAACACCCCCATATCTCAAAAAATGAAGGAGATACACCATGTCAAAGTTGGTTTATTTTGGAGAGAAAAATATGAAGGAATTTGAATTTTCTTGCTAATGGGCCTACATTTTTGAGATCCAAGCTTGTTCCTCATGACATTGAGAGCCCAAAGATAATTTCCCACGAAATTGATTGGTTATATTTAATTTTATAGAATTTTTATTCATTTAAAAATCAATAAAATGAAGAAAATCAAAAGATTGAAAAGAAAATTTGTTTAGAATCAAATCTAATCACAATTATGCTTCATTATATATATATATTTTCGTGCAAGATAGATGTGTGAAGAAAAGATTGAGTTTGGATTAAATTAGAAACATATTTTCCAAAATTTTCAATCAAATTTTCTTAAAATAGCAATCAAAGATTTATCAAGATTCTCCTCAATTTTATTGACCTAATACATTCCTCTATAAATACCCAAGCATTACAGATCCCTAGGGTTAAGTTTTGGCAGCCTCGTGAACACCTGACAGAAGCAAAATACGTGAAGGAAAAGAGGACTTGCAGTCAAGGTTCCACCTCGTTTCAAGCCATTCTCAGCATCCCTACACGTCCCTGGGATTTCTCTGAGTTGTTCCATACTCTTACAACACATCAAAGCGTCCAAAATCGCCACTAATTGAACACGGGATATGGTGACGCTAAGAAACTGTTGCAATAGGCTTTAGCAACGAATAGTGTCTGTGGGTAAAGCCCTGGTGATTCGGCGAAGAAGATGAAGCCATTGGCGCGTTTTTAATTTAAAAGTTGAATCATGTTTTGTATATATTAGTTATTTGGTATACCTTTGTCAATTAACATGGACAGCACAGTTGGTAAGAGGCACTTGTTGGTGACCAGAGGCGCTGGGGTTCGACTCCCACCAGCATCATTAAATTTTTTACCCATTCAACACACTTGTTCATTTACTGATCCGGTACTGTCAGCCCACGCGCAACTGCGGTGCACCAGCACGTTAGCCCTTGGATCTTCCATATGCCCAGATCTGAAGGCCAGGAGATGCTTCCCCATGGTGTTCCTCCCAGACACATCACATCCAATCACAAGCTAAGCTTCCAATTTCCTTTTCTTTTAATTACATAATTTTATTTAATGTATATTATTAATATATATGTATATTATATAAAGTTTCCTTTTTCTATGAAAACTCTAAAAAAAAACTTTTGTATATTAATCATATTTTATTTCGTTTTATTTTTTCATCGATTATTCGATTTTATTTGTTTAAGGATAGTTTAAATTTATTAAAATTATTTTAAATCATAAATCAATTTTGATCAGTCAATGAAAATATATTTTGATCCTTTACAAATCCATATTTTTTTATCGATTTAATTAATTAGGTCGAAGACCAATAATTAATTAAATTCGATTGTTGTTTATATTTACGAGGATTTGCTCTACACTAAAAGATTATTTTTCTGCGCCTTTTCAGGATTGTCTTTCCAGGGTTACCTCCGAGGTTTCCTCCGACTCTAACCATATCAGATCAAATCGAACCAAAGCTAAGTAACCTCGCTTATTTAATTATTAATTGTTATTTATTCTATTTTTATTCTTTATTTTCTGGTTAATCCTGCCAACCTTCGAATTAGCCATACACTCACCCTATTTTTTATTTTGTTTGCCTTTTCAGGATTCGATGATTGCCAAAGCTACGAACGTTTGGTAACCCTGAACCCTAACCCTGATATTTTTCCGTTTAATTATTACTTGTGTCAAACCCCATTGGGGATCCGCTGGTTTCATTGTCCCCTTCCCCTTTATTACTTTATAACTGCGTGGTTAGTAATTTAGGGAGTGCAACCCGTTAATTGAATTAAAATAACTAATTAAAAGATAAATATCTGAATTGAATCACGTGATTGATGCACACACGCACGCTTTTTGGGTAACCCTCTCTGTTGCCTTGTTGCCTGTTGCCTGTTGTCTTTATGCTTGTTTTGCAGAATAAGCCATGTCCCTCGAATATGAGGATACCTCAGCCATGCCGCCTCGATAACTAAAGGTCATGCGACCCTAATGATGCTGCCTTCGATACACAAATGACCTCGACCCTCGGATGTTGCCTACGAAAAAGGCTGAGGTATCTTCTGGCTGCCTACGAAAGATGGCTTATTCTGGTCCTTGCCTTAGACTACCTGCCCCTCTATGGCATGGGACAGTCTTATGGTAAAGGATACTTCGATGACCCTTCAACCTCCAAACGAAAGGCTTCTTGCCCTCTTATGGCAAGGATAGACCCTTTCATTCTGAAAGGCAAAAAGAGACCTATCATCTGAGTTTAAGGTAATTGCCCCTAATTGCCTTGCAATGCTCAAACCTTTTATTATATTCTTTCTCATAATTTTTCAAAAGGGCAACGCTTATTCACAAGTTAAAGTCCCTATCTCTTTCATCTACTTTTTCTAAACAAATGAGCAAGCAAAGCAATTAAGAGCCCATGGAAAACCATGGATGCAAAGGGTGCCTTACACCTTCCCTTTGCATAAATTACCCCCCGAACTTAGATTTCTTTAAAAAGGTTTTTTTTCTGTTTCTTTTTGCCTTTCCGAATTTGTTTGGATAAAATAAAAGTCGGTGGCGACTCTTGCTTACCGCGACATTTTTCGATATAAAAGTCAGTTCACCGTATTACAGAACTGGCGACTCTGCTGGGGATTAAAATTCGATAAAAGAGGGGTTACCTTAAAGGTTTAGGATTCATTTTAAAATGTTTTCTATTGTTTGCTTTGTTTGTTTTATTTTTTCAGGGGCATTTTGGGAAAACTGAAGGACGAATCCTATTCCCGGATTCAAGAACACCTAAGATTAGGAGTGGCATAGTCATGGAGACCCCCCTTGTGCATGCTTGGGGTTGGTCAAAATGAAGTTCACACTTGAGTTAGGCCTCCACTGGTTATTGTGTACCTCTTTTGCATGAGAGAGGTTTATGCATGTATCATTGGGTGCGTCGGAGCTCAAGGACCTTTAGTAACCCTTAACCCATCCTAACTTTTAGGAACGTAGTGGGGGGGCTATTCTTGGTGCATGCCAAGTTATGGTCGCTACCCGATACTACAGCTCAGATAGGTTTCTTCCTAAAGTATCATTGCGTGGTATGCATGTACCATGTTCGAGGGTGCTTTAGAGGGGGCTGACAATTCGGAGTCACTTGGTAGAACCCGTTGCTGAAATCTCCTTATCCATAGAAATACCCTTGGGAAGGACACCTGATCAGACTCCATGCAAGCCTTAAGCCAAAAAATTGTGTGACTTGTGTGACTTGTTTGTGTTGCTACTAACCTTTGTTCTTTGCAGGTTTTGTTAAAAGGACGTGTGCCCTTACTATCTCACACTATGCCTAATGAACTGCATTCGCATAACATCATGACATCATAAGCATAACATGATTTAACTAACCCTTTCAAGGATCTTAGGAATTTAGGGCGCACAGTTTCAGGTGCTCTTATCAAGGACTGAATTCCTATCTAGGGGCAAGAGGATTTATTTTCCTCTGGCCACGTGCCTTTCAATTCAGAGACTCGATACCTATCAAGGGGCAAGAGGATTTATTTTCCTCTAGCCATGTACCTTTAAATTTAGAAGTATCTCGAATCAGAGGCGATGACCCACTCGATATGGTGAGCTTGATTCTCAAAGAAGGACGTCCAAAGACGAAAGCCAGAATTCTCTAGGCATAGCTGTGTTCGATTCAATGTCTAAACGTTGCAAACTAAATTTCCTATAGATCCTCGAAAGCATTGCATTTACATTCATAACATCGCATAACAGGTTTCTTACAATAGGTCTCTCATCCTTCCTCGCTGTTTATTTCAGCATCATGAATCTCGAACAATCAGTTAAGGATCTCCAAGCTCAAAACACTGAGTTCCAAGCCTTGATTTTGAATTTGTCCAAGGGGCAAGATGAGCTGAAATCCCTTCTGACTAAGAAGGAAAAGAAGACCAAGAAACCTAAAGGTGTCCTCAATATGGGTAGAAGGTTCAAAGGCCCTCTCAAAAAGGTTGAAGAAGCTGAAGCTCCCAAAGAGGGTAAGAAGACTCGAGGGAAAAAGCTTAGACCAATCTTGCAACTCAGGGATGCTGAAACCTCTGAAGACAGTGACGAGGATGAGCAAGATGATGATGCTAGTATCAAAACCGATGCAAAAAGTAACCACGACTCTGCCGAACTCTCTGAAGAAGAAGAGGACTATTACCATGAGGACGAACATCCCGATGACAAATACAAGATGTTAGAAGAGCGTCTAAGAAGTGTGGAAATTCAGAAGGTACCTGGGCTGGATTTTGAAGAGCTTGGACTTGTGCCTGGGGTCGTTATTCCTCCAAAATTCAAAGCTCCCGCCTTTGCTAAGTATGATGGAGTCTCTTGTCCTAAACTACACTTGAGGTCTTATGTAAGGAAGATTCAACCTCACACTGCTGATAAGAGGCTCTGAATCCATTTCTTTCAAGAAAGCTTATTTGGAACTCAACTCGAATGGTACTATCAACTGGAAAGTACCAACATCCATACCTGGGAAGATTTAGTTATTGCCTTCTATAAGCAATACCAATATAATTCCGATCTCGCACCAACTCGCATGCAACTACAAAGCATGTCTATGGGACCTAAAGAAAGTTTCAAAGAGTACGCACAAAAGTGGAGAGATCTAGCTGGAAGAGTCCGACCTTCTTTGAATGATAGAGAGTTGGTGGACATATTCATGGGCACGCTAACTGGGCCGTTCTATAGTCACTTGCTGGGTAGCTCCTCATCTGGCTTTACTGACCTCATACTGACTGGGGAACGTGTCGAGAGTGGCATTCGAAGTGGTAAGATTCAAATAGCGACATCCTCAGGTACTACAAAGAAGCATTTCAATGGGAGGGCAGATTCCAATGCTGTGTATGGGCAGAAAAGGATAAACCATGATCAATCTATTGGGGTAGTTCTGAGCTCCACACCGGCGCCTCAACAAGGTCGTCAAGACAAACAAGTTACACCCAGACGTCAATTCACAAAGATCAATATGTCACTAGCTCAAGCACTACAACACTTGTTGAAGTTAAAGTTGATCACTCTAAAGGATCCCCCTAAGAATCCTAGTACTTCTGCTCGAAGCTATAACCCCAATATGAGGTGTGCATACCACTCTGATAGTCCTGGTCATGATACGAATAGCTGCTGGACATTAAGGAACAAAATCCAAGATATGATCGATGCTGGAGAAGTCGAGTTTGACACTCCTGAGACTCCTAATGTAGCTGCTAATAATATGGATGGCTAGAAGGATAAACTTTTAATCATTAGTTTTACTTTCGTTTACAAATCCCTATTCTGTTTGTGTAAACATTCGAATTATGATAGACATTATCTATTTTTAATAATCATCATCAGTGCATTGCATATGTTTGTCTTGAATAATTTATTTCGTTATCACTCATTTTAAAGTTATGTCTTTACTTTACATATGTTTTTATGATACTCAACTCCTGCTAAAACTGTAAGCCTTTTGAGGGAGGATGACGAAAATGATACCGCAACCTCATACAGTATGCTTTTGAACAGACTATGCTGACGATGTACAGGCATTGTTTCAATTCCTAAACAGTGGAGATATAAGGATGTTAATCCCTCGTCAACCCCTTTTTGAGCCTAAGTTGTAGGAGTTTTCTTTCTTGAATAATTCAAAACCTTTGATCATAACCTGGGGCAGGGTAGTTCTCAGTTAATTTGGCTGTGCATTCTTTTTTAAGAGAATCATTCAGTACACCATTCAACAAAGGTTTCAATCACAAGCGTTCATCCGCACACATCAAAGAAGTGTTGGAGATGTCAATCAAAAGCCAATGACGGTTCATCAATCATTAATCAAGGCAGTCAATATCTTTCAAAAGAAAAAAATGATGAAAAAACACATATACAAAGAAAAGCCTGCTAAGTCAAAAATTAAAAAGACGACTTAGGCAAAATCAAGGCATCCCGCTGACTATAAGCTCAAAATAGACAGTTCAGGCAAAAGTTAGGGATATAAAAAAGATTGAAAAGAGAAGTCAATAAATTCCTGAACAACACAATGTTGTGACTACCAAAAGGAAGAAGTGACTGCCATCTCAAAAGTTCTCTTTGCTTGTGAACCACCATCATTATCAAAAGTGCAAATCCAAAAGTCTCTTGGAACCTGAATGCATCAGTTGAATTAACTGAGCCTAGGATTGAAGATCATCACGAAGAGGGGTGGGAACAATCAAATTTTGAGCCTTTATCTTTTGTTTCTTAAACCGTGAACCGAGCCACATTACAACCCTTGAAAGTCCTAATTGAAGCATGGTTAGTTCGAAAGCATACTGTCACCAAAAAGGTATCCCGACTCCTTAAGGTTGGCCAAAATGCCGAGTTGATATTTCATTTTTTACAAACGTCACATTGTTACAAATATCATGTTTTACAAATATCGCGCTTTTACATCTCTTGTTTTAATGTTTTTCAACAAACTCAAGACAGACGTATGCATTGCATCTCAAAATTCATTATTAAACATATTCTGCTACATAATTTCAAATGTTAGCAACAAAAAGAATTTGCACAGGGTACAACTAATGATTGAAAGTTATCCCGACAGACAAGATTACCCCGAGAAGAAATGTCTCCTACGTATACAAGGGGCATGGCATGTTTTGCCCAATCAATCTGGGGCAATCAAGTCAAGATTCCGAGAATCTCTCAAGGATGCCAAAACAATCAGGGGCATCATCCTAAGTTTATGATTACTGGGGGCATGTCGCTCATAGTAAAGTCCTCGCGAGGCGAATCTTTCCAAAGAATGCAAAGGATGAGGATAAGGTCAACGGACCTACGATCCACAAGAATGCAAAGGATGAGGATAAGGTCAACGGACCTACGATCCACAAGAAGTGAAAAAGATGAGGATAAGGTCAACGGACCTACGATCCACAAGAATGACAAGATGAGGATAAGGTCAACGGACCTACGATCCACAAGAATGCAAAGGATGGGGATAAGGTCAACGGACCTACGATCCACAAGAAATGAAAGTTGAGGATAAAGTCAACGGACCTACGATCCACAAGAATGCAAAGGATGAGGATAAGGTCAACGGACCTACGATCCACAAGAATGAAAAAGATGAGGATAAGGTCAACGGACCTACGATCCACAAGAATGCAAAGGATGAGGATAAGGTCAACGGACCTACGATCCACAAGAAGTGAAAAAGATGAGGATAAGGTCAACGGACCTACGATCCACAAGAATGACAAGATGAGGATAAGGTCAGCGGACCTACGATCCACAAGAATGCAAAGGATGGGGATAAGGTCAACGGACCTACGATCCACAAGAAATGAAAGATGAGGATAAGGTCAACGGACCTACGATCCACAAGAATGCAAAGGATGAGGATAAGGTCAACGGACCTACGATCCACAAGAATGAAAAAGATGAGGATAAGGTCAACGGACCTACGATCCACAAGAATGCAAAAGATGAGGATAAGGTCAACGGACCTACGATCCACAAGAACGCAAAAGATGAGGATAAGGTCAACGGACCTACGATCCACAAGAATGCAAAGGATGAGGATAAGGTCAACGGACCTACGATCCACAAGAAGTGAAAAAGATGAGGATAAGGTCAACGGACCTACGATCCACAAGAATGACAAGATGAGGATAAGGTCAACGGACCTACGATCCACAAGAATGCAAAGGATGGGGATAAGGTCAACGGACCTACGATCTACAAGAAATGAAAGATGAGGATAAGGTCAACGGACCTACGATCCACAAGAATGCAAAGGATGAGGATAAGGTCAACGGACCTACGATCCACAAGAATGAAAAAGATGAGGATAAGGTCAACGGACCTACAATCCACAAGAATGCAAAAGATGAGGATAAGGTCAACGGACCTACGATCCACAAGAACGCAAAGGATGAGGATAAGGTCAACGGACCTACGATCCACAAGAATGAAAAAGATGAGGATAAGGTCAACGGACCTACGATCCACAAGAATGAAAAGATGAGGATAAGGTCAACGGACCTACGATCCACAAGAAATGAAAGATGAGGATAAGGTCAACGGACCTACGATCCACAAGAATGAAAAAGATGAGGATAAGGTCAACGGACCTACGATCCACAAGAATGCAAAGGATGAGGATAAGGTCAACTGACCTACGATCCAGAAGAATGAAAAAGATGAGGATAAGGTCAACGGACCTACGATCCACAAGAATGCAAAGGATGAGGATAAGGTCAACGGACCTACGATCCACAAGAAGTGAAAAAGATGAGGATAAGGTCAACGGACCTACGATCCACAAGAATGACAAGATGAGGATAAGGTCAACGGACCTACGATCCACAAGAATGCAAAGGATGGGGATAAGGTCAACGGACCTACGATCCACAAGAAATGAAAGTTGAGGATAAAGTCAACGGACCTACGATCCACAAGAATGCAAAGGATGAGGATAAGGTCAACGGACCTACGATCCACAAGAATGAAAAAGATGAGGATAAGGTCAACGGACCTACGATCCACAAGAATGCAAAGGATGAGGATAAGGTCAACGGACCTACGATCCACAAGAAGTGAAAAAGATGAGGATAAGGTCAACGGACCTACGATCCACAAGGATGAAAAGATGAGGATAAGGTCAACGGACCTACGATCCACAAGAAATGAAAGATGAGGATAAGGTCAACGGACCTACGATCCACAAGAATGAAAAAGATGGGGATAAGGTCAACGGACCTACGATCCACAAGAAATGAAAGATGAGGATAAGGTCAACGGACCTACGATCCACAAGAATGAAAAAGATGAGGATAAGGTCAACGGACCTACGATCCACAAGAAATGAAAGAGACGAGGATAAGGTCAACGGACCTACGATCCACAAGAATGAAAAAGATGAGGATAAGGTCAACGGACCTACGATCCACAAGAAAATTATTGAAAGCACTTAGACTGGGGATTGGGGATTGGTAAAACCAAGTATCGGCACCGTGGATGGAGGAGATTTGTAATGGAGTAGCATATATCAATTGGAGTTTGTAAGGACATTTTATGTGGGGGAGTATCATTGTCTTGATTGAGTGCTGATTTGTACTATCTAGCTTATGCTTTGTATGCATGTTTGAATTTTTCTATGGCGTAATGACCCGCTTTGACGGATATACTACGCTTTTGAGGATGCAATGTTATATGCAATGAACACTATATGCAGAGTGCCAAATAAAGGCATTAGTGAGGTAAACACCAGGGAGAATCCCCTTAGTGTTAAGGACCATGTGGAGGTGCCAATAGATATTAGACTTTGATTTGTAAGATACACTTTTCTTTGACTTGAAGAATGATTTCTGACTTCTCACCATGTGCCACTGCTTGGAAGATTTTCAGCTTGAGGAGATTCCCTTGATTCATCATGTTGGGGATGAGAAATCCAGATAAGGAGCCTTGATTAGGGAAGTAGGACAACTCCTAGGAGAAATAAACTCCCATGCTTGAGGAATGGAACAAACTCTTGGGAGAAATAAACTCCATGCTTGGGGAGAGACCAAGGTTCTAGGAGAAATAAACTCCCATGATTAGGGAGGGGACACTAAAATTCAGAAGATCGTGCCCCAAGTTTCATGACCCATGAAGGAAATTGCCCCAGTGGATCCTTGGAGAGATTTGTCGAATCTCGACGTAACTGCCCCAGATTGGTTGAATTTGAGAGAGATTCCTCGACATGATTGCCCCAGATTGATCAAGGATCGAAGAGATTTATCGACATGATTGCCCCAGATATGCTGATTTTGAGGGGTCAAACCTCGATTCAATTGCCCCTGATTAGGTACATCTTACTAGAATCCTCAAGCTTTCTTTGTTTTGAAGTCAAACAAACATGGAAACAACTTTACCAGAGGTAATCAGGGAAAGCATTAACTGTTCATGCCCAACGGAGTTCTCTGGATAACTTGCCTCTTGATGGTCAGCATTTGAGATGATTAGCTTTTCCTCCTCGGAGTTCTCAAGTCTCTTGTACTTTGACACGATCGAGTTGCTCACTGATTCTCATCCTTAAAAATTTCCTTGATGTTAAGCACATATTTTGCATGCAAAAGAATGTTAATTCTAAGAATGATGATTCTAATGCAAAGCCTATGTTAGTCTTGAAGTTTAAAAACTTTTTATGAAATGAGGTTGCGACCTCTTGTGACTGAATCCCTAGTTGACACAACCTCGATTTTTGTGTATGGAAGATAAAGCAAAAGTACGATACCAACATGGATATGGGTCACACTTCATTGGGAGTCAGTTAAACGCTATCTCATCGGAGTGCGCTTTCAAGATAAACCCTACTTCAATTAGGACTTTTAAGGGTTGTAATTTGGCCGGGTTCACGGTTTTTAGAAAACAAAGGATTTTTAGGCTCAAAAATATTTGTACCCACCCCCTTCGTGATGTTCTCCATTCCTATGTTCAATTAACTCGACATGAGTGTTTATCCCTCACAAGGAATTTGGAATGGTTGAGGAATCAATGAGGTTTTTTGGACATGGCAGTCACTCGCTTTCTTATTCTTGGTGTCTGATCACACGACTTTGTTCTTTTGACGAGGGTCTTTATTTTGTAATCCTTGTTTTTCGCTTCTGCTTTCCCTAACTTTTGCCTGGACTAATTCTTTTGAATTTTATTTTGGAGTCCAGCGGGATGCCCTAAATTTTGCCTAAGTCATTGTTTTCATGTTGTTGACTTAGCGGGCTCTCTTTTTTTTTTTTTTTACTCCTTTTTTTTTTGAACAAGTCGTGTGACCTTGCGTTGCTCTCGATTTGTTTGAAATATTGTGACTGCCTCATTCTCTAATTGATGAGGGATAACCATTGTGGCATCGTCCTCTTTTGACCTCTTGATGGAATAAGGATAATCATTGCGGTTTTGACATTCCTCAGCCCTTTGAAGGATAACCCTTGTTGTATCCTTAGATTCATACCTTTCTGGTGAGTTCTGAACACTCGATCAAGTTAAATGAACACTACCCTTCCCCAAGGTCAAAATGAGGGTTTTTATGATTAGAAAAGAAACTCCTACTTCAAGGCTCAAAGGGGTTAACGAGGGTCTATCTCCCTTATATCTCCGGTGTTTAGGGATTCGAAACAATGCCTGTACATCCTCAGTAGGGTTTTATTCAAAAACACACGATTAGAGATTTTTCGTTTTTATTTTTCATCATTCTCCCTCAGCTTTTTGCCTAAACAAGCAATTAGTAAAGTTGGTATCGTATTGCCAAAAGCATTTTATGAGTGAAAACGAATGGATTGCTTCAAGACAAACATAAACAATGTATTATGATTTTCATTCAGAAATTAACAAGTTTTTACATGCGATCAGTGCTTAAACAAACAATGAAATGTTACAAATGAGAATGCAATAAAGAAACTAAATGGCCGCCATTGTTGAGGAGACTTGACTCCGTCTGGACTTATTGATCTTGAATACTTTCTGCAGTTCTTTCAAAACACTTCAGATTACTCCCAGAAGAGAACTCCAACAAAGTCACCCACGAGTCGTAAACTTTTGCCTTGCTTTAGGGATTCGAGCAATGCGAGTGATGCAATGCTCAAGATAAGAGTACGTCTTGCTTATCCCTCGTGCGGGAGCCCCAAGCATAGTTGCTAGAGTAGTAATCGCCATCATAAATGGGAAGAATCTTGTATGATCATCAACTCAAGAGAGCCACTTGTGGTGAAGAAGACCCAATACTAGAATCTTAACCAATTGTGATTCCAACAAACAAGGAAACGAATGAGCACAAGGCAATCACGTCAATTTGTTTCGCATATTCTTCTTGTCTCTGTTAACTAGCAAGGCCACTGAGAAGGAGATCCTGAGAAAAGGCAACTGATATATGAAGTAGAACCTTGAGAATGAGAAGCATTGTGAAGAACACTCTTGATTATCACACGGAAGAAGATTCTGACGATGTCACCCAAGAATTTGTAATGCTTTAGGGATTCGAGCAAGGCGAATGATGCAATGCTCAAGATAAGAGTGCGTCTTGCTTATCCCTCGTGCGGGAGCCCCAAGCAACCTCCACATATGTACAAGATATGATTACCATTTTAGCTTCAATATCCATCATTAGGAGTGAGAGTGGATGATCCTTGCGGCTTTTTTTTTTTGACATTAGGCGCAAACCAACAATTTCTAAATCAGCGGAGTCACGACTTTTTATGGCTTTCAAACTTTCTTCCAAGAGGTAAAACCTTTTGTCAATTTGAATAATCGGGAACTTGAAGACTTCAATTTCCAATGGTGTATTTCCTCCTTAACAGTGATAGGAATCTCAGCAATACTTCAGAAATTCTGATTCATAGGACCTTCTCTTGAGGTGAGTTTAACATTCCATTAGGCCTCTGAGGAACATGTCTCAATTCTTCTTGTCAAAAAGAAAAGGCTTGAATAACCTCCATACACTGATTCATGTCAGTCTCCATTTATGTTCTCATCTCACTCAAAAACCTCACGGAGTTGTTCCAATGCTAACTTTCAAGCACATAACGGTGAGAAGTCAAATCTGTTGTTGATGTCAAAGTCTGAATAGAAAGGGCTCCATAAGCTTCTGATAGAACCATGAAATGCATGATAGTATGAATGCATGTTTCATTTATGAGAGATCCTAAAGCTTTTTTACACTTTCCTTTTTCTTTTTATTTTGAAATCCAAGTCTTCTTTTTTTTGTATAGAATATCTTTTCTTTTTTTTCTATTCCCTTTTTTTCTTTCTCTTTTTTTTTTGGAAATAGACTTTAGGATCCCCACAAATGAAGTGGATAAAGCAATGATGTTATGCAATGCAACAACATGGGATCAAGGTCCATATAATCTTAGTAACCACTGTGCAATCCTCTGAATAACTGATGTAGGTCAGATGTCATGAGATCAAAGGTCCGACACCTTTTTGAATACCAGGAGAACCAATAGTCACCAACAGAACGGAATAGTCACCAACGGTACCTGTCATGTATATCCCTCCCCACTCACGGGTGTAGTCTAGGTCAGGGTAGGTCAAAATGGCAACCAGCGTTATCAGTCCTCTTGAGGCACCAATGTCGTTGCATCTACATGCCAACAATGATACCCCATTTGGACCTCGACTGGGCGTGGGTCTCATGATCGCACTAGACAAGACCTGACATCTCATCGGCGTCATGACTATCCACTCTATCCTAGGTATCCTATGTGTCACTCTGGCCTGGGTATTGGGCCTTTTACCTCATAGAACATCCCACCCAACCTGCAAAACAGAACAGAAGACCCCAAGGAACACAGAATATAATCCATATGCATGATGTGCAAACAGAAATAAACATGATATGCAAGCAGAAAAATAAACATGCAAACATATATACAAGGTATAGACATAAAAACAAATAAACACCCAGTAAATAAACAAACAAACGCAGGCTAAGATCGACTCGCTAAGGATGGACCAGCAACAGGTCTAGCAACGTCCCCAGCAGAGTCGCCAGCTGTCGCACGCTCGCGAAAAATGAACAGAGTCGCCACCAATATATTTATCCCATAAGGGAAAGGAATATCAGAAAACCTAACAAAGGAAGGAACAGGGTCTTGCGACCAGAGAATCAAGGTACGGGAGTCGGTTACGCGAGGGGAAGGTACTAGCACCCCTCACGCCCATCGTACTCGATGGTATCCACCTATGTTTGTTTCTATCTAAAGGGTGTGTACTATGTCTATGTCTAAATGCGAAATGAATGCAGAATGTAGGGAAAATAAAGAATTGTACTCGCACGGGCCCTACCCCGCTGCCTACGTATCCTTTTCAGGAATCAGAGTTACCGTAGCTCGGCTCACGATTTTCTGTTTGTTTTTTGTGTTTTTTAATTGGGCGGAGTCAACGTTCACGTTCTTGCATAAGGGAAGACCTACGATGCGTACAAACGGAAATGACGTTGCCCTTAGGAAGGAGAAAAAGAGATTGGTTTGTATCTTTTAGGGTAATTCCATGATGACGAGAACCCACTACAAGGTCTCGCATCACTTCCTTACTTTGTTTTAAATCTGACCATTTATTAGTGTTTTAAGTGTTTTTGGTTGGTGTTTTTTATGGGGATTTAATTTGTGACTTAGATCATACCAAAAAGAGTTTTTTTTTTTGATATTTAGAGAACGCACATCGAGGTCTACACCACAATCGTTTCTCTAAAGAGCGGTTAAGAAATACATCGAGGCCTCACACCTCAATCATTTCTTTTCGCTAAGTAACAGAGATACAAAAAGAAGTTCGTTTGTGAATATTTAGAGAATGCACATCGAGGCCTACGCCACAATCGTTTCTCTAAATAACGGCTAAGAAATACATCGAGGCTTCACACCTCAATCATTTCTTCTCCGCTAAGTAGGAAAGAACATACATCGAGGCCTACGCCTCAATCATTTCTTTCCTACCATGAAATAAAGCAACAGTATGATCTTCATCGATTTTTATTAAGTATTTTAAAAGTTGAAAAGAAAAAGAAAATGAGAAGGGAACTATTTCTAAATTCTAATCTAAGTTGTCTATGTATGGGGATTAAGATAAAAACTAAGCAATTTATTTACAAAAACTATACATGGAATATGTAAAAGAAAATCAATATGTGACGAATAAAATTGAGAACTACAACAAGTAAATGATACTCATAAGCACACATACATCCATTAATTCTATACAAAAATCGAGACTAAAATTTAATTCCTAAGTCTATTAAAGAATTATTTACAAAGAAGTATTAATCAAAGGAAATTCATATATATTGTGAAGAAAAAAAATTATTAAAGGGATTAAAACAATTAAGAGAAAATTAACAAAAATCATGACAATTATTTACACACTCTAAACTATCTACACATTGATTTTATGCATTTTTTATTTGATTTAAAAAGGATTTATGAGTTAAAAGCTATAAAAAAAACAAAATTTAAAAGAAAAATGAAGTTTAGACTACCTGGGGGTGTATTAGTAGTTTTCTAAGGAACTAAAATTGATGTTAGCAGTAATCTGGGACCAAAACAGGGGGGTGGAGAAAGCAGGGCGTCCCGGCCCAATCCATTAAGCCAGTGGTGGTGTTAGTGAAACGAGGGTACACTTTCAGAAAGGGCAAGGCCCAGCGCGCCAGGGCCCAATGTTACTATCACCATTAATCCAATCTTATTTGATTTTATCAGCATGCATTTGTTTCATATGGTTTTTGTTATTCAATAAATAAATCGTGACGTGCAATGCAAAGTTAGCATCAACTGGGCAAGAGCATTTTTAAGTATAATAAGACAAAATGGCATATTGGACCAATCCCTGCGTGCCACGTCAAGCTCCAATGATTAAGTAAAAGACAAGATAGGATAATAGTGGGAAATGAGCCAACCACAACACGCCACGCGTCCCCATCGGACTGCAGCATGCACAGGCGACGGAGGGCTTCTCCGGTCACCTTCTCCGGCCTGACTGGCGGCTGAGACATACGATATTTTCCAGAAATTAAAAACGGCGCCACCGCCCCACTCGATTTCTTGCCCTGACTTCAAATATGGCCTTGGTTTTCCGTGATATTCCCTCTATCGTCTGGACCGGAACAAAACTTTAAACCCTAAGACTACAACAAACTCATCAAAGACGACACTAAGCATAGCAATCGACTCTTATTCATTCACAGAGCTCAAAAAGTGATTCAACCGTTCGAACAGAAGCAATTCCATATGAACCAAAACGAAATTCAAGATCGAGGATAACTCACATGCGCATAAGCACCAAACGTATGCTACACTACACGTATGCCAAGATGCTGAGAAAGATTGGGGAACATTTACCTGTTACGATTCTTGAGTTAAGAGAACCAGAAAGCTCTTCCACTGCGTTCCTCCTTGGTGATAATGATGAAGCTTCAAGGAGTCAGTGTTCAGATAAGCTCAAAACCCTTACCGCGAGGTTGATGATGAAGCTGAACAACTCTTTGCTGAGTTAACGTATACACAACCGGAGTTTGATGGCGATGACCGGAGTAGCGGCGGATGATGATGGAAGGTTGATGCTCGAGATTGATTATGGCGGTGAAGATTAAAGGTTGAGGGTGAGGATGAAATCATTTAGAGAATGAAGATGGTGATGGGGATTGGAGGTTACATGACGATTATAGTGGTTGAGGGTGGTAGTTGTTGATCGGAGAAGTTAGTTATGGAGGTGGTTACAAGTTGTTAGAGTTGGTTACGATGGAGTGAGGGAGATGAGAGAGGAGAATCTTGGGAGCTCCGAAAGAGAATGAAAGAAGAAAAATGAGGAAAAAAAATGAAGTCCCTCCAATGAGAGTGTCTCGGCTTATATATATATATATATATATATATATATATATATATATATATATATATATATATATATATATATATATATATATGTGTGTGGCGTATTGTGTGGTTGCATGGAGATTAGTGATGGATTGTGTGACTCGTGACTGAGTGTGTAGGGAACCTGCTGGGCATGACTTGCTTCCGACGCTTAGCAAAATGCAGTTTCAAACATGTGACTTCGCGCCTCCACAACTTGGTAATCGAGCATCCGAATAACATGTCAACTTGTTCCATGGAAAGAGGGCATTGGGGAGATGAGATTGACATTAAATTTGAATCCAGGGAATGCTTGTGGCTCTTTAATATTTGCTTTGAAGACAGCACGCCAAGTGCTCGATAAATTGCCTACGCTGGCCGTGAGTTTGTGCCCAGCCAGATGCGTAGTTTCAACATTGCGAGGGCGAGACTTTGGAGCTTCATAGATCATTCAATATTCACTTGATTGACTTGATTCTTGGTTAATTGTGTAGAGGATATGGCAAAGAATATATACATACTAGGTTTGCTCTTGTAGGGTCCCTTAATTTCCAGATAATTGGCTTCAAAGTTGCCACGCCATGTGCTTGATGAAATGTGTCACGTATGACCAGAAATGTGCCCAGCTTCATGACTTGAACAAATGAAATTTCCCAACTTCAAACTCTTATATCTCTTGATCCAGGCTTCAAATGGAAAAATGTTCAACTACAAAGTTGTTCTCTTCCATGAGAGGAACAACTTTGATGTTGTAAGTTTCCCCAAAAAGTTCCATTTGCCACGTGTAAAATGATGATGAAGTGGACTGCTCACTGAAATTTCAAAGGACTAAAATTTTTCTAAGTATGCAAACTTTCCATTTTTGATTTTTTCTATTTTTGGCAACTTTTGTCAAACTCTCGATTTTATTCATTCTTTGACTTTTCTTGACCGATTTTCCACCAAAAGTCAACATTTGAGTGATTGACCTGATTTTGACCCAAAAGTCAACTATTCTGATTTTCCCGACTATTGATGAAATTACCGATTAAATCTCTTCCAGTCAAGTCCAGTCAAACAAACACATCCACATAGTCAGTATGAGGATTTTTCCCACACATGGAAGCCATTCCTGATTGAATGTTGACCAGAAAGTCAACTGGTTGACTTTGGTCAAAGAAACCCATTTAAGGAACTAGATGATTTGCAAGCTTGTACCCTTCAATCAATACCTTGCCACAAAAGTTCTTTCCTGCTGGTCTTTGGTTGATACCAATGATATGTATGCATGGATATGGATTATGACCTAGGTGATGTATGTACAAGAATGCAAAGCCTAAGCCAGATAAAAGTTAAAGGGTAGGACAAATTTGGGGTATGACAGAACTTTAATAAAAGACTTCCCTGATTATTTCGGTAGAGACGATCACATAAGCTTCTGTCTTCAGAGAATTCGTAGCTTCTGACTTCTGCTTCCATTGGACAGCTTCAGAACTAGAATTTCTTTAGATCCCTAGAACACTCACAGCTTCTGATTCCTGCTTCCATCTAGGACAGCTTCAGAACTTGAATTTCTTTGATCTTCAGAACATTCACAGCTTCTGATTTCTGCTTCCATTTAGGACAGCTTCAGAACTTGAATTTCTTTGATCTTCAGAACATTCACAGCTTCTGATTTCTGCTTCCATTTAGGACAGCTTCAGAACTTGAGTTTTCTGGATCTTTAGAATGTTCACAGCTTCTGATTTCTGCTTCCCTCGGATAGCTTCAGAGCTTTGAATTTCTACCAACATCACTTCATGCTAGATTTGTATCAGAACATTGTTGAATGTACCAGAGCATCATCAGAGCATCTCTACATCCTGAAATGTTACAGAACAAAAACTAAACGACAAAAGTCAGCATGAACGAGTCAGAACATAAAATGTATATTAGAACACATGATATGTATCAGAGCCATATAGGCTAAAATAATGTTATCAGAGCAAATAGAATTTTGTCAGAGCAAATAGACAAATATAGATCAAATTCTATTATCAGTGCTTCTGATTCATTCTTCTTTCTTGCTTCTGATTTCTGAAGCTTGACAGCACTCAGCTTGCTTCAGTTTCCATGAGCTTATTCTTTTTACAGAATAACACTTCTTATGGTTTTGCTTCTTGTGTTTGCTTTGAAGATTCTCTTCACTTCTTTATACCTGCAAAACACTTAAACCATATAGAACTTGCAGTTCTTGTTAGTAAATAGCAACTGACTAAATCAAATCATTTATCATTTATCTTTCTCCCCCTTTTTGTCATAACATCAAAAAGAATATTTCAAAAGATTCAGATGAATAACACGACAAATAAAAATCACTGGAATGTAAAAACAAAGAAACTTTTCATTAATAATCAAAAGATATTACAAAAGGTTCCTATGTTTAACAAGCAGATGCAACAAGGAAAGAAAACTACTAAGACCAAAGACTAAGACCCTAGCAAAGACACAATCTGTGCCAGCATGTCATGAAGGAATGAAACGCATCATTGACTGCTTCTTGGGCTTCCAGGCGAGGGGTCAGGGAGACTTGGTTCTGATGCAGATCTTCCACAATCTTTATCAGAGACAACATTCTCAGCAGGTGAAGATGAAGAGATTTCTTTGGAATGGGTTGAGGGAGAGGAAAGGTTAGATGAAGAGGAAGTTGAGTCTTGAAGGTAAAAAGATGAGGAAGAAGATGGAGATGATGGAGGGCTTTCACCAGGGGGTTGAAACACACGTCTAGAATAGTTTCCAGACAACATTGCTTCGAATGGATTCACCTTGAGAGGGTCATAGGTGATCTTTATCTTTTTCGGTTTGGACGAAGATGTTTCAACAGCTTTTCTCTTTTTGTTTTGATCATTTTCATGGTTCCCTGGGCTTGATGAAGAGTTCATGATGGATTTGCAGATAATGAACAGCTAGGGTTTGATATGAATGCAAAAAGATAGAGAAGGAAAAACAAGGACAAAGTGTGATAGAGAAAATATAAGAGGGAAGGAGAAGCGTTTGAAGAGTATTTAAAAGAAAATAAAATGAAACAAATGATGGATAGCATTTAATGTTACGTGACATGAGGAGAGATAATAAAGACAAATGAGGTGACTAGCACAGTTACCTATGGTCGGCGTCCCTTCAACTGCACGCGCGCTTATCCATGAATAGTAACGACAGGTTTACCATCCCAAGATAAAACGTTACAGCTGTTTTGCTTTAAAAGAGGTTCTGAATCAACTTAGACAATGAAACGTTAGTAATAACCGAATCATAATTTCTAAAAGATTTCAATCAGAACTTCTGATAAAAAAAACATCACATTCATTTCAGAAGATACTCATACGTAAGAACTTCTCATCTTCTCATTCTGGGCATAAATCCATACTGATATTCTTCAGAATGAACTTAAACCTATCTTCAGCCAGGGGTTTTGTAAAGATATCAGCCCATTGATGGTCTGTATCAACAAAGTTTAAAGATATAACACCCTTCTGAACATAGTCCCTTATGAAATGATGTTTAATCTCAATATGTTTAGCCTTTGAATGAAGAATAGGATTCTTAGATAAACATATAGCAGAAGTATTATCACAGAATATAGGAATGTTACTCTCATATATCTGATAATCTTCTAACTGACTCTTCATCCAGAGCATCTGTGTACTGCAACCAGCAGCAGCGACATATTCTGCTTCTGTTGTTGATAGAGCAATAGTTGCTTGCTTCTTGCTATACCAGGAGATCAAATGACTTCCAAGAAATTGACAACTTCCTGAAGTACTCTTTCTTTCAATTCTGTCTCCAGCATAGTCAGCATCGCAGAATCCTACTAAGTTGTATTCTTTAGATTTTCTGTAAACTAAGCCAACATTAGTAGTACCTTTCAGATACCTTAGAATTCTCTTAACAGCAGTTAAATGAGATTCTCTAGGATCTGATTGGAATCTAGCACACAAACAAACACTGAACAGAATGTCAGGTCTAGAAGCAGTCAAATATAGAAGAGATCCAATCATACCTCTGTATAACTTCCGATCTACCTTCTTACTTACCTCATCCTTACCTAGGATGCATGTTGGATGCATAGGAGTTTTGGCTTCTTTGCAGTCTAGAAGATTAAACTTCTTCAGAAGTTCCTTCACATACTTGGTTTGGTGAACATACGTTCCTTCTGATGTTTGATTTATTTGTATCCCAAGGAAATACTTGAGTTCTCCCATCATGCTCATTTCAAACTCAGCCTGCATAGACTCAGCAAACTCCTTTCCAAGTGTAGCATTAGATGTTCCAAAAATAATATCATCTACATATATTTGACAAATTAAAATATCCCTTTTAAAGGTTTTACAAAAGAGAGTAGTGTCCACTTTTCCTCTAGTGAAACCATTATCCAGAAGGAAAGAACTTAAGCGTTCATACCAAGCTCTGGGAGCTTGTTTCAATCCATACAACGATTTCTTTAGTTTAAAAACATGATTAGGAGACATAGAGTCTTCAAAACCAGGAGGTTGATGGACATAAACTTCTTCATCTATATAACCATTTAAGAAGGCACTTTTAACATCCATCTGATAGAGAGTGATGTTATGTTGAGTGGCAAATGAAATTAATAGACGAATAGATTCTAACCTGGCCACTGGTGCAAAGGTTTCTGTATAGTCAATCCCTTCTTGCTGACTATAACCCTGAGCCACCAGTCTGGCTTTGTTCCTTACCACTTCACCTTTCTCACTGAGCTTGTTTCTGAAGACCCATTTTGTACCGATTATATTGAATCCATCTGGTCTAGGAACAAGATCCCAAACATCATTCCTTGTAAACTGATTCAGTTCTTCTTGCATAGCAATTATCCAGTCTGGATCTTCTAGAGCATGATCAACAGAAGTTGGCTCGATCAAAGATACAAGACCTAATTGACAGTCTGCATTGTTCTTAAGGAATGCTCTTGTTCTGATTGGATCATCCTTCTTTCCAAGAATGACATCTTCTGAATGACCAGAGATGAGTCTGGATGATCTTCTGACAGATGGTTCTTCAGAAATGCTTAGATTGTCCAGAGAAGCTGATACTTGATCTTCAGATTCTTTGCTTCTGAGAAGCTCTGCTTCTGATGCGTTGCTTCTTGGCTCAACAACTTCTGATATATCAATATCACAATCTGCAAAATTATCAAACTGCTTTGGTTTTTCAGAACCAAGCTTATCATCAAACCTGATATTGATTGATTCTTCTACAATCAATGTTTCAGTATTGTATACTCTGTAGCCTTTTGAGCGTTCAGAATATCCAAGAAGGAAACATTTTTGTGCTTTGGAATCAAACTTACCAAGATGATCTTTAGTGTTCAGAATAAAGCATACACATCCAAAAGGATGGAAATATGAAATGTTGGGCTTTTTATTCTTCCACAATTCATAAGGAGTCTTATTTAGAATAGGTCTGATAGAGATTCTATTCTGAATATAGCATGCAGTGTTTATTGCTTCTGCCCAGAAATGCTTAGCCATATTGGTTTCATTGATCATGGTTCTGGCCATTTCTTGCAGAGTCCTATTCTTTCGTTCTACAACTCCATTTTGCTGTGGAGTTCTAGGACAAGAGAAATCATGGGCAATACCATTTTCTTTGAAGAATTCTTCAAAGGATCTGTTCTCAAATTCACCACCATGATCACTTCTGACCTTTATGATTTTACACTCTTTTTTAGATTGAATCTGAATGCAGAAGTCAAAGAACACTGAATGAGTCTCATCCTTGTGTTTCAAGAATTTTACCCACGTCCAGCGACTATAATCATCTACGATGACTAATCCATATTTCTTCCCTCTGACAGATGCTGTTTTGACTGGGCCAAACAGATCAATGTGCAAGAGTTCTAATGGCCTTGAGGTAGAAACAACATTCTTGGACTTGAATGCAGGTTTGGAGAACTTGCCCTTCTGACATGCTTCACAAAGAGCATCTGATTTGAATTTCAGATTAGGGAGTCCTCTGACAAGATCCAGTTTGTTAATCTGAGAAATCTTTCTCAAACTAGCATGACCTAATCTTCTGTGCCAGACCCACTGCTCTTCAGAAACAGACATAAGACAAGTCACCTTCTGACTCATAAGATCTTGCAGATCTGTCTTATAAATGTTGTTCTTCCTCTTGCCTGTAAATAGGATTGAGCCATCCTTCTGATTTACAGCCTTGCAAGACTTTTGATTAAAGATTATATCATAACCATTGTCACTCAATTGACTGATAGATAAGAGGTTATGTGTTAATCCTTCTACAAGAAGTACATTAGAAATGGAAGGAGAGTTACCAGACTTTATAGTTCCAGAGCCAATTATCTTGCCCTTCTGATCTCCTCCAAACTTGACTTCTCCTCCAGACTTAAGCACCAGGTCTTGGAACATAGACCTTCTTCCTGTCATGTGTCGTGAGCATCCAGAGTCCAGATACCATGACATGTTGTGCTTTGTCCTTTTTGCAGTCAAGGATATCTGCAATAGGAATAATCTTATCCTTAGGTACCCACATCTTCTTGGGTCCTTTCTTGTTAGATTTTCTCAAGTTCTGATTGAACTTGGGTTTAACATTGTAAGCAATAGGAGGAACAGCATGATAATTCTTAATGTGAGTTTCATGATATTTCCTAGGTTGTGTCACATGCTTTTTGGTGTGTGTTATGTGAAAACTTTGAGCATGTGAAGTGTGCCTAATATCATGGGAGTGGCCATACTTGAACTGATCATACAATGGCTTGTATGTGAGTTTCATTTCATCAACAGGTTCAAGTTTGTATGGGGTTTCACCCTCAAAACCAATGCCAACTCTTTTGTTTCCAGACACAGCATATATCATAGAAGCTAGCTGACTTCTGCCAATACTTCTAGATAAGAACTTCCTGAAACTTAAATCATATTCTTTCAGAATATGGTTTAGACTAGGAGTGGATTTTTCTGAATCAGAAGGAGATCCAACATTATTGGATAGTTTTAAAAGTTTTTCTTTTAATTCAGAATTTTCCAACTCAAGCTTCTTTGTTTCAAATTCAAATAGCTTTTTCAGCTTTTTGTATTTGAGACTAATCTGAGACTTGAATTCCAGAAGTTCTGTTAGACCGGAAACTAACTCATCTCTAGTAAGTTCAGAAAATACCTCTTCAGAATCTGATTCTGATGTAGATTCTGATCCGTCATCTTCTGTCGCCATCAGCGCACAGTTAGCCTGCTCATCTTCAGAGTCTGAATCATCTTCTGACTCATCCCAGGTTGCCATAAGACCTTTCTTCTTATGAAACTTCTTCTTGGGATTTTCTTTCTGAAGTTTTGGACATTCATTCTTGAAGTGTCCAGGCTCATTGCATTCATAGCACATGACCTTCTTCTTGTCAAATCTTCTGTCATCAGAAGATTCTCCACGTTCAAATTTCTTTGAACTTCTGACGCCTCTGAACTTCCTTTGCTTGTTCTTCCAGAGTTGATTTAGCCTTCTGGAGATCAAGGACAGTTCATCTTCTTCTTCAGATTCTGATTCTTCAGGATCTTCTTCTCTAGCCTGAAAAGCGTTAGTGCATTTTTTGATATTGGATTTTAATGCAATAGACTTACCTTTCTTTTGAGGCTCATTTGCGTCCAGCTCTATTTCATGGCTTCTCAAGGCACTGATAAGCTCTTCCAGAGAAACTTCATTCAGATTCTTTGCAATCTTGAATGCAGTCACCATAGGACCCCATCTTCTGGGTAAGCTTCTGATGATCTTCTTTACGTGATCAGCCTTGGTGTATCCCTTGTCAAGAACTCTCAATCCAGCAGTAAGAGTTTGAAATCTTGAAAACATCTTTTCAATGTCTTCATCATCCTCCATCTTGAAGGCTTCATACTTCTGGATTAAAGCGAGAGCTTTAGTCTCCTTGACTTGAGCATTTCCTTCATGAGTCATTTTCAAGGACTCATATATGTCATAGGCCGTTTCCCTGTTAGATATCTTCTCATACTCAGCATGAGAGATAGCATTCAGCAAAACAGTTCTGCATTTATGATGATTCCTGAAAAGCTTCTTCTGATCATCATTCATTTCTTGCCTTGTCAGCTTTACGCCACTGGCATTTACTGGATGTTTGTAACCATCCATCAGAAGATCCCATAGATCACCATCTAGACCAAGAAAGTAACTTTCCAGTTTATCTTTCCAGTATTCAAAGTTTTCACCATCAAATACCGGCGGTCTAGTATAACCATTGTTACCGTTATGTTGCTCAGCAGAGCCAGATGTAGATGCAGGTGTAGACTTTTCAATTTCACCAGCCATCTTTTACTGAAGCGTTTTTCTCTTCCTGAATCTTTTCTAAACACGGTTAAGTGCTTGCACCTTAGAACCGGCGCTCTGATGCCAATTGAAGGATAGAAAAACACTTAGAAAGGGGGGGGGTTTGAATAAGTGTAGCTTTAAAAACTTGACAGATAAAAATAAATTGCACAGTTATTTTTATCCTGGTTCGTTGTTAACTAAACTACTCCAGTCCACCCCCGCAGAGATGATTTACCTCAACTGAGGATTTAATCCACTAATCGCACGGATTACAATGGTTTTCCACTTAGTCAGCAACTAAGTCTTCCATAGTCTTCTGATCACACACTGATCACTCCAGGAACAACTGCTTAGATACCCTCTAAGACTTTTCTAGAGTATTCTGATCCACACGATCACTCTAGTTACAACCTGCTTAGATAACTTCTAAGACTTCCTAGAGTATACTGATCCACACGATCACTCTAGTTCCTTACAACTTAATGTAATCAATTCTAAGAGTATTACAAATGCTTCTTAAAAGCTATAATCACAAACTGTGATATTTCTCTTAACGTTTAAGCTTAATCTCACTAATATATTACAACAGCAATGTAGTGAGCTTTGATGAAGATGAAGATTCTGAGCTTTGAGTTTAACAGCGTTTCAGCAAGTCTTTTTGAATAATCTTGTTCAGGATCGTTAACTTTGCTTCTCATCAGAACTTCATATTTATAGGCGTTGGAGAAGATGACCGTTGAGTGCATTTAATGCTTTGCGTGTTCCGTACAGCATCGCATTTAATGTTATACGCTTTTGTCAACTACCTCGAGCCTTGTTCACGCTGTGTCTACTGACGTAGCCTTTAATAGCTTTTAACGTTCCTTTTGTCAGTCAGCGTAGCCTGCCACTTGTACTTCCTTCTGATCTGATGTTTGTGAATACAACGTTTGAATATCATCAGAGTCAAACAGCTTGGTGCATAGCATCTTCTGATCTTCTGACCTTGAAGTGCTTCTGAGCGTGATACCATCAGAACTTCAGTGCTTCTGATCTCATGTTCTTCTGATGCTTCCATAGACCCATGTTCTGATTCTGCTTCGACCATCTTCTGATGTCTTGCCAGACCATGTTCTGATGTTGCATGCTGAACCCTTTGAGACAAAGCTTCTGAGCGCTGAATTATGCGTACTCTTTATATATTTCCTGAAAAGGAAATTGCATTGGATTAGAGTACCATATTATCTTAAGCAAAATTCATATTATTGTTATCATCAAAACTAAGATAATTGATCAGAACAAATCTTGTTCTAACACATGATAGAGTTGAATTGTTGTCCTGATGTTGCCATACCGAACCAATATGTTTGCTTCTGATTTTAAACTGCTTGAATGAATTCGCCATTTGGTAATGATGATGAAGTTGGATTGGTGATAATTGCTGCATGAATATGTTAGGCTCCATAACTGTGACTTCTATGTCGAACGCGGGCGAATTTGGAAGCATGACTGTGTTACATAACATTTGCAAACTGAACCGGATTTTTCTGTTCGAATTTTATTGTGATGATGGTGCCCAATACTAATGTTATGTAGGTGCTGGTAGTGACACGGTATTTGCCTGCAGCAGGTCCCTTGAGACTGGTGTGAAGAGCTTCGGATACGCCAGGTTATGTTATTTAGACACCAGTTAGCTTGATGTATATGGCTGCTGAGATAATGTGACGGTCATTGAATCCGAATGGAATGAATCATTTTTCTTTGCATGTGATTTGTTATTCCAAAGGAAATGATTGATTGCGTCACGAAGTTCAGACGGATACTTTGCATTAATGCTTATCAGAATCTTTTTCTTTGTAATGATTTTCTTTGTTGCGTGTTGCTAATCTTTTCCACTTTAACTTTGAAATGTAGGAGATTATTACTGTTTTGACTATATTCTGTTTCTTATGACCTTTTTGTTATAAGCCTGCGGTGATCGTGCTCTTCGAGGATTACATGAATGGGAAGAACACACACGTGGTCGTGAGCATTGCAAATTTATGAACCCAATTGTTATATCAATTTAGAATTTGATAGTGTTTCAATTTCACTGTATTGATGGTTCCTCTGTTCTTTAATTTATTTACTTCTTAAATAGGCTGGCTGGAAGCTCAACGTAAGATGTAAGCAACTAAACATGAAACCCTTAGTCATTTACTTATTCATATTTAGTTTTAAAGCCTATGGAATCACTCATATTATAGCTGTAATTTCTTACTGCAAATAAACCAACAATCGATGAACTGCATCAATTTTTGGAGTTCCAGCTTCCAAGGCAATGGGCCCCTGTATGTGGTGAGGTTTTCCTTGGTCCCGATAGGAAGTCACATACTTCTTCATCTTTATAGTTCAGTTTCATGGGTCCTAAGCTCTATAGTTCAGTTTCATGGGTCCTAAGTTCTATAATTGTCCTGTCTCTATTTTTTACTCTCATCAATGTGTTCTATTTTAATTTCACAATGTGTTTTTAAAACTGTTACTCAACCAAACCTGGAATGTTTCCACAGTTGGGTAATCTTAATGGAAAATAGAACTAACTATATTCCACAATTGAAACCGTCGAAAGAGCTGCTGCGAGTAGTGTTGTTGAAGCATTAGTCGGACTGCATATGCATCCTTTTTTCTAGGATATCTAATATTTTTGCAAATGCAGTAGCCAAACCAGCTGCAAATGGAAATGTATGTCGGTCGAGTTCACTGCAGGAGTCTGGTTCGAAATCAATTTGTGGTGATATGTTTTGCATTTGTCCCATGCTCATGAAGCTCAAGGTATTGCTTATATTTTGTCCAGTTGATTTAAACTTATTACACTCTAAAAAAAAATCAATTTGTGTTGCTGCATGCTCAGTTGTTTATATGATTTTTGCCTATATTTCAATAAATAAAGGGTTGAGTTCTTGATGTCCTTGTCTGATGCTTCTTAATGTTTACATGGATTGTGTTTTTAAAGGCTTAATTTTGGTCCAAAGTTTAATTAACTTTTTTTCTAGCTGAATGATAGTCCATTTTCTCATTGAAAATAATGTCTTGAATTTTGATATTTGAAACTTGGGAAAACATGGGAGAAAAAATGGAGTAGATCAGTTCCCCTTATACACAATGTCTGTAAAGCTAATTCAACATTTCATGAGAACTTTTTTGTCTTGTGCTTCCATTGGTAGGTCTTTCTTATACACCTGTTATTTTTATGCGTGTAAAATTATTTGTTGTACACTCTCACCTGTTTATATGTAGTAACTTTTAACTATACAAAAAATATTTATTGAACAAAATGACCCGGCACCAACAGGTACTCGTGCGCACGCACGGGTATCACACTAGTGTTAGTAATGGCTAATGTAAAATCAACTTGAGAGAGTAAAAAAGAAGTTAGACAATAAGTTAATAATATAATAAAGTATATCTCTTTTTGTTGATATATTATTGAAAAGATCTTAATATCTACTCTATTTTAAAACACAAAATGGATCATGAAAATTATCAATAATACTTACAGACTGAGCTTTTTACTTGCAGATTGTGATACAAGTGGAACCATTGAAAGTGCAAGGTTTCTTCCTGAAATGCCCGGGCTTATAACTGATTTTCTGATTTCTCTTGATGATTGCTTTTTGTACTTCGTAAACTGGCTTCATAGCGATATAAGACAGTATAACATTGAGGACATCAAAAATCCAAAACTAACCGGTCAATTATTTGCAAGTTGATGTACTAGAGATTCAGGTATTTTAAACTTGGTACTCATGTGCTGTCTTTGAGAAATATTCTATATGTATATAGCACTGACACTTTAGATATAGTCGATTTGTCCGGTGTCTAATACGTGTTAGTGTCTGATGTATGTAATATTGATGTTTCAGGGGAATAAGCTAAGAGGGGGTCCTCAAATGATTCAATTGAGCTTAGATGGGTGAGAGGCTGTATGTTACCAACTCACTATTTAGTGCTTGGGATAAACAGTTTTATCCAAAGCTTGTAGAGCAAGGAGCACATATTTTATAGGTTGATGTTGATACTGAGAAAGGTGGTCTGAAAATCAACCCAAACTTCTTTGTGGACTTTGGAGCTGAGCCTGATGGTCGTGCCCTTGCTCATGAGATGAGATATCCTGGTGGTGACTGCACTTCAGATATATGGATTTAAATAAGCATTAGTTATCATTAAATCCATAAGCATTACTTATCATATCATCATTTTATTGTATGAGTGAATGAAATGTATCTTTGATGCAGTTGAAATTTGAAATAAACAGACACTAGAATAATGTACCTGTTCCTCATCAATGATTTGTAATAGATTGGAATTCAAGATTAATGGTCTATAAAGCATTGTTACATGTATCAGAAATAAAAGTTAATGAATGTAATGTAACTACATGTGTTGCTTTTAAAGGCCAAATAAGCCTTTGGTCTTAGCATAGGTGAAAGGTCATGTTTGGTATGCTGCCAATGTCATTTATATAGCTTCTTTCCTCTATTTTTGATAAAAATAGCATTAATCCAAATGAGAAAAAAATGTTTTTCTAAATTATATTGATAAATTCAGAGGGTTTGATTTTTAAGAAAATAGGAGGAAATAAAGTAGGTATTTTACTTATATTGAATTTGATTTGAATCTGACCATCCAATTTTAAGTTTAAATTTTACAAAAATCACAGTACTGCAAAAATCCTACCACCACCCGGTTCATTCAAATTCCGTTTAGTTTATGGTGTACCATAGTCAAGTCATCACAATATTTACAATGCATAGAAAAAGGAGGATGGACATTTCATGGTCTTTGAATTCTAATGCATAGAAAAAGGAGGATGGAATTCTAACATGGACCATTTCAAAATTGTTATGAAATTATGACAGTAGTTGTTATTCATTATTATATACAATGTGTCTTATATACTTTGTTTTACAATTTCATTTTTTATTTTTGACTACACACAATGCAACTTTGTTCATAAGCAATCTAAGTTTATTAATGAAAGTCATATTTTTATTTTGAATTCAATTTTTTTCTATAAAAAAATGTCATCTTAAACCAATGCACATACCGTACCAGAACCCGTGCGTATGCACGGGTTTGTTACTAGTTTACATGAAACTCCCTGAAGGGTTCAATATACTAAATACACATAATTCTGAATCTCGAGAAAGCTACTCTCTTAAATTGAACAAATCTCTCCATGGGCTGAAACAATCTGGACGCATGTGGTATAATCGTCTTATTGAATACTTACTTAGAGAGGGATATACAAATAACTTAATTTGTCCTTATATTTTTATAAAAATATCAGGAAAAAAATTTGCAATAATAGCTGTCTATGTTGATGACATAAATATTATTGGAACTCCTGAAGAGCTTCCAAAAGCTATGAATTGTTTAAAGAAAGAGTTTGAGATGAAGGACCTAGGAAAGACAAAATTATGTTTAGGTTTACAAATTGAACATTTGGACAAAGGAATATTATGCTATATAGAAAAAGTGTTAAAACGGTTCTAAATGGAAAAATGTCACCCATTTTCTACTCCAATGGTTGTTAGATCATTAGATGTAGAGAAAGATCCTTTCAGGCCTCGAGAAAAGGATGAAGAATTGCTTGTTCCTGAAGTACCATATCTCACTGCGATTGGAGCACTGATGTACCTTGCTAATTATACACGTCCTGATATATCATTTGCGGTTAATCTATTAGCAAGATACAGTTCTTCACCTACACGAAGAATTGGAACAAAATCAAACATATACTTCATTATCTTAGAGGTACAGTAGGCATTGGTCTATTTTATCCCAAAGTATCCAAATTCAAATTAACAGGTTATGCAGATGCAAGTTACTTGTCACATCCGCAAAATGGTAGATCACAAACAGGTTATTTGTTTATTTACATGTGGTGGTACAACTATTTCATGAAGATCGGTGAAACATATAATAGCAACAAGTTCATCTTATCATGCAGAAACTTTTAGCACTACATAAGACCTTTCAGTGCAAAAGGATTGGTCTTCATCGTTGAAGAAATAATTGTCAGCTAAGGGGGAGAAATAAACGTTCCGCTGAGGGGGAGAAATAAATTTATTTTAAAAGGATATTGTAGTCTTTTTCATTCACTAGATTTTTTTCCCGCTAGGTTTTTTGTAGTAAAGGTTTTAACGAGGCATATCCAAAACAAACATCCAAAAGGGAGTGTTATGAATAATTGGATATTTATTTCCAATGATTTTATTCCTTATTTATAACCATTTGTATTTTTTATATTGTCTAGATATTATCTTATAAATATGACCATTCTCTTTGTAGATATACAAAGATGAAATAATACAGAATTATCATATCTTTCTCTCTTTTCTTTTATCTTATTTCTCTTTATTTTATAACAATACATGTATTTTCATATAAATATTGTTATTTATTATTGATTGTATTAAGTCAAATTTCCGTTTTGGGGAGTCAAATTTAGATTTACTGAAATTTAATATTATGAAACTTTTATAAGGGCAGTCAAACATGATTTTATTTATAAAAAATTTAAAAATATTCAATTATATTTTATATCATTATTGTTGGATTTACTATATTAAATATTTTTATTTTATATTTTATTAAAATATTCATGCCGCACACTATAAATATACTATTTTGACCCTGTTTTAATATAATTTAAACTATAAATATATCTTTTTCTAAATTAGTAATATTGAAAAAATATTAATATTTCAAATATTTTTTTCATATATTAATTAATATTTAAAACAAGCTTCAAACTATTGTTTCTATATTTTTAAAAGACATGTTTTGAAAAAAATATTACATGATATTGAAATTTCGTTTACAAAAAAGGGAATTATTTGTTAGAACAAGATTTGTTCTGATCAATATTCTTAGTTTTGATGATAACATTATATATGAACTTTGTATAGGACAATGTGGTACTCTAATCCTATGCATTTTCCATTTCAAGAAATATATATAGAGTATGCACAATTCAGCGCAAGAAGCACTGACTCAGAAGGTTCAAGTATGCAACATCAGAACATGCTCTTGCAAGACATCAGAAGATGGTCAAGCAGAATCAGAACATGGTCTATGAAGCATCAGAAGAACTTGAGTTCAGAAACAGAAGCACTGAAGTTCTTATGGTTTCACGCTAGAAGCACTTCAAAGTCAGAAGACAAGAAGATGCTCTGCACCAAGCTGAATGACTCTGATATTCAAACGTTGTATCTACAAAGATCAGATCAGAAGCAAGTACAAGATGACAGGCTACGCTGACTGAGAAAAGGAACGTTAGAAGCTATTAAAGGCAAAGTCAGTTAAAGCAAGAAAAGCAAGGCTCGAGGTAGTTGACAAATGAGTGAAACATTAAATGCAAAGTTGTACGGATCACGCAACGCATTAAATGCTCCCAACGGTCATCTTCTCATAACGCCTATAAATAGTGAAGTTCTAATCAGAAGCAAGGTTACCAATTTGCGAACAACTCTTACAAACTTGTTGAAACGCTGTTGAATCAAAAGCTATCAAACTTCATCTTCAACCTCACTTCATTTGTAATATCTTAGTGAGATTAAGCTTAGAACTTAAGAGAAATATCACATTTGTGATTATAGCTTATTAAGAATCATTTCTATACTCTTGTAAGAATTTGTTTTACATTTATTTGTAAAAGGTTCATAGAGTGATCAAGTTGTGATCAGAATACTCTAGAAGACTTAGAAGGTTCTAAGTAGTGAGTTCCTAGAGTGATCAAGGTGTGATCAGAATACTCTAGAAGACTTAGAGGGTATCTAAGTGGAAACCCATTGTAATCAAGGTTGATTAGTGGATTAAATCCTCAGTTGAGGTAAATCACTCTAAGGGGGTGGACTGGAGTAGTTTCGTTAACAACGAACCAGAATAAAAATCATTGTGCAATTGTTTTTATCTTAAGATTTTTTAAAGTTACACTTATTCAAACCCCCCCTTTCTAAGTGTTTTTATATCCTTCATTATTTAGAAAAGAATTAATATTATCCAAAAGATAGATTTTCAAACCAACTTCAATACATCGTTTTTTTTCAAATATATTACTTTAAATAATTTTTTAAAAAGGGAATGATTTTTTTCAAAAAAAAAAATGAGAATAAAGGATATACATTTTATGCTATCAACCAATCACAATTATGTTAAGTGTCAAATCTTACTGTTATTTTTAATAAATTATATGACATGGATAAATGATAAATTTTTATTGGATGACAGTGTAAAACTATTTTACATTGTCGGTACGCTACCTTTTAACTCAATATATATATATATATATATATATATATATATATATATATATATATATATATATATATATATATATATTTCACACAGAATGTTCACAAAAATGATACCACATGCATTGAGCCATTGTGTTTGAGTCTCTATGCATTGCATAATAGTCGTTATTGTTATTGCATAATTGTGGTTAT